>NW_025968295.1:21985-25000 GCF_021869965.1 Rhincodon typus
AGAGAGACAGACAGACAGAGAGAGAGACAGACAGACAGAGAGAGAGAGGCAGAGAGACAGCTGTGAATAAAGGGAAAGCGAAAAGTCAGGAAAGAGTTGGGGGGGCAAGAGAGAGACAGAGAGAGAGAGAGAGACAGAGAGAGAGAGAGGGACAGAGAGAATACCAGACAGAGGGATCAGGTAGAGAGAGAATCCATCAGGGCAGAGAGAGAGGGAGGTTGGCAGAGAGAGAGATAAAGGGAGAAAGTGGTAGACAGAAACTGAGAAAAGAACAGAGGAAGAGAGGAAGGTAGGAGGCAGAATGGCGCAGCAAGAAAGAGTGGGAAAAGAGAAACAAGAGAGAGGAAAACAATTTCAAAAACCCCATAACAAGAACAAGAGATTGCATTGAAATTTAAAACAATTCTTACAGGTAGTCAGCTTTATAATCCCGCAGTAACCAATGACAGAGATACAGCAGTAAATCCAACTATTCTCTCGTATTACTGAGTCTCCTCTTGATTATCGAAAGCCTGCACATGGATAATTGATCAGAAATGCAAACCCTACAGAATGATGGATACTTAGGAGGATAAAGGGCCACTAATCTCATCAAGGGGAAACGAGAGAAACTACACCAGCAAATATCAAGTGCATGTGAAGTGTCATTGAAACAGCCACAGAACGAGATTAAAAATCTCAGAATGATTCACATCTTTTGTGGCGACGAATACAGGGAGTGGGGAATCACCGCTGAGCCTGACCTCCCTCTGTCCAACGCGTGCTGCTACCTCTGTGATGGAGCAATAATTAACAGCTGTGACATAGTC
Organism: Rhincodon typus; assembly: GCF_021869965.1. Lineage (NCBI taxonomy): Eukaryota > Metazoa > Chordata > Chondrichthyes > Orectolobiformes > Rhincodontidae > Rhincodon > Rhincodon typus. Next base: position 22,795 of record NW_025968295.1, read on the forward strand.
ACTGTCACTTTCTTGAGTTATGACCTACAGATGGAAGAGCAGTATAGAAGGCTGCAGCGCTGAATGCTGGTCTATCGCTGTTACATAACCTCTCTGGTTAGCACAGAAAAGCTTCTATCGGAGTAAACCATCTGACGAGGAAGGCAGAAGGAATGCTGTTGATTGTTGCAAAGGGAATGGAATACGGAATAGGGAATGGAAAAGTTGGGATGTTTTAACTGCAGCTGTGCAGGGTGTTAGTGAGAGCACGCTTGGATAGCTCTGGTTTAGCCGAATGGCTGGTTTGCCGTGCTGAGTGACACCAACAGCCCAAACTGGCTGAGGTCACCTCAAAGATCTCACCTTCTCAACCTCACCCGAGGTGTGGTGACCCTCAGGTTAAACCGCTACCAGTCACTCTCTCTCTCTCTCTGTCTAACGAGGAGCGTGGAACTATGGTTTGGTTAAGCTTACAGCAAGTTTACTTTCACCCGATTTAAGAAATTGTACTAGAAGCAGTTTCAGAGAGGGCTCACACAACTGATAGCCACCAGCAAAGGGTGGGCCTGTATTTGTTGCTGTTTGGAAGAATGAGTGGCGACCTTCTTGAAACACATTCCATTCTTCGGGGGCTTGACAGGGCGAATGGTTTTCTCTCAGTGGAGAGGCGACAACTCGGTGACAGAGTTTAAAAGTAAGGAGTCTCCTATGTAAAACAGAGATGAGGAGAGTTCCTATTTCCCTGTTGGACAGACATGAGCCTGTGGATCTCATTACCCACAGAGCAGGGAAGGCTGGGTACATTTAAGGCAGAGTCAGGTTGGTTTTTGAACTGACAAGGGAGTCAATGAGTGGAGGGGTTGGATGAAAAGGTAGAGTCCACAATCAAATCAGCTGTCTTCAGACTGAATGGCAGAACAGGCTCGAGGGGCCGAGTGGCCTAGTACAAACTTATATGCTTGTATGTGAAACAGAACTAGAGAAAGGGGAGTGGGGCAAGAGGGAAATAAAGGAAAGAAGTATTTGCATTTATATAACAAGGTGTGGAGCTGGATAAAACAGAGATGAGGCCAAGCAGCATCAGAGGAGCAGGAAAGCTGACGTTTCAGGTCTGGACCCTTCTTCAGAAATTGCATTTATATAGCACCTTTCAGGTTAGTCCAAAGCACTTTTCAACAAACAACTCCTTCGAAGCACAGTCAACTGTTGTAACGTTGGTAAGAGAGAGAGGAAGGAAAGAAGGAACAGAATGAGGGCAAGAAAAAGCAAAAAGAATGGGAAAGGAAGAAAATGTACAACAAAATAAATGATCCATCGGAAGATTTTATTTTAATTTCCAGACATTTCTCAAGTGAGTGAGTGGTAGGAGCTGGAGTAGAAAGCATCTGCCTGTATCCCGAGACTGTCCTGCAGAGCTGTGCGCACTGCCTCTAACAAAGCCCGTGCCTAAAAAAAACACAAAACAACAGAGGGGGGAGGAGAAAGTGGGAAGGCTATTGATTTATTAAAGTGAGAATGGGTGAGACAGCAGCTGAAACTGAGCCACACTGCCCCTCAGTCCACACAGGGGAGACTCCGACTCACTGAAGTGTGAGTCAGTTGGGACAGCTATATTGGCTTCACCAGGAGAAAGCAGGCAGTAGCGTTCTACACCTAGCAATCAGGCCCCTTTATCTCCCTGCTCCACCTTCCAAATTCACCCTTGGATGAAGCAGGTGAGGATACAGCCGGTAGTTTTCAGGAAAATGTCTGCAAACATTTCTCCGATACTGCCGTTAGTGGAATCTATCTGCAGGTTTAGCAACTAGTGCTTCCTACTTCTGCACTTATCACAATCGCAAAACAATCCGATCAAAGCTTCACATCCCTGTGAGCCACCAGCAAGAACTACAAACAGAGAAACAAGAAGCGGAAATAGACAGATGACTCAGGCACTTTACTGATGTTGAATTGCACATAGTTAACAGCATGAAGAGTCCAGTCAATCCAACACATGCATGATAATTAAGGCCCATCCGAACAATCAGCAGAAGTAGGCCATTCAGCCCATCGAGTCTGCTCCACCATTTAATAACGATCACATCTGATCCAACAATATTCAATTCCACTTTCCCACCCTATCCTCATAATCCTTGATTCTCTTCTGGGTTAAAAAAAAAATTTATTTTATTCATTCACTCACTGGAGGGGGGTGTCGTTGAGCATGCCAGGGGGCAGTTAAGAGCTA
>NW_025968296.1:0-18962 GCF_021869965.1 Rhincodon typus
GTTGGAGTTTGCGACTTTTATATGCCTTGCACAATTTGGGGACAAACTGAGCATTGTTAGGTCCAGCAGATACCAAGACAAGTTGATATGAGCAGAAATGAGGGACCTGGAATCTTGAATTTTTGAGGAGCAGTCTTGTAGCATTTTTTTCTGCAATTTTTTTGCAATTTGCCAGCACACTTAGCGTCACAGAGTCATAGAAATATACAGCAAGGAAACAGACCATTCAGTTCAACTAGTCCATGCCGACAAGATATCCTAAATTAATCTAGTCCTTTTTGCTAGCATTTTGCCCATATTCCTTCAAACCTTTCCTATCCATATACCCATCCAGATACCTTTTACATTTTGTAATTGTACCAGCCTCCACCACTTCCTCTGGCAGCTCATTCCATACACATGCCACTCTCTGTGTGTAAAAACTGCCCCTTAAATCCCTTTTAAGTCTCTCCCCTTTCATCTTACCCTCTAGTTTTGGGAAAAATATCCTGGGAAAAAGACCTTTGCCATTCACCCTATCCATGCCCCTCATGATTTTATAAACCTCCATAAGGTCATCCCTCAGCCTCCGACACTCCAGGCAAAATAGCCCCAGCCTATTCAGCCTCTCCCTATGATTCAAACTCTCCAATCCTGGCAACATCCTTGTAAATCTTTTCTGAACTTTCTCAAGTCTCACAACATCCTTCCTATAGCAGGGAGACCAGAATTGAACGCAGTCCTCCAAAAGTGGCCTAACCAATGTCCTGTATAGCCGCACTATGACCTCCCAACTCTTATACACAATGCACTGATAAATAAAGGCAAGCTTACCAAACTTCCCCTTCACTATCCTGTCTACCTGGGACTCCACTTTCATGGAACTAAGCACCTACATTCTAAGGTCTCTTTGTTCAGCAACACTCCCCAGGATCTTACCATTAAGTGTATAAGTCCTGCCCTGATTTGCCTTTCCAAAATTCAGCACCTCACATTTATCTAAATTAAACTACATCTGTGACACTTTAGCCTATTGGTCCATCTGATCAAGGTCCTGTTGTACTCAGGTAACGTTCTTTGCTGTCTACTACACCTCCAGTTTTGGTGTTATCTGTAAATTTGCTAACCATACCTCCTTTGTTCACATCCAAATCATTTATATAATTGACAAAATGCAGTAGACCCAGCACCGATCCTCGTGGCACACCACTGGTCACAGGCCTCCAGTCTGAAACGCAACCCTCCACCACCACCCTCTGTCTTCTACCTTCGAGCCAGTTCTGTATCCATGTGGCCATTTCTTCCTATATTCCGTGTGATCTAACCTTGTTAACCAATCTACCATGAGGAACCTTGTTGAATGTCTTACTGAAGTCTATATAGATCATGTCCACCACTCTACCTTTATCAATCCTCTTTGTTACTTCTTCAAAAGACTCAAGCAAGTTAGTGAGACATGATTTCCCATGCACAAAGCCATGTTGACCATTCCTTTTCAGTCCTTCCCTTTCCAAGTGCATGCAAATCCTGTTCCTCAGATACCCCTCAACCACTTGCCTGTCACTGATGTTAGGCTCACCGATCTATAGTTTCCTGAACAGAATTCGCTCTTTCAGAGAAATGCTCTGAGACAATGCTGAACATCGAGGCTGCATGAGGAAGAAGCTCTCCACAGTTACACCAGCAATTCAGGTAAATGTTTCTGCCTGGTTATGGACCAGGGCCCTCTTGCATGCAATGCAAACATGATACACCACAGAAACAACACTTCAGGACTTATTTTTTATTACATTGTTAGCAATGGTCCCTAGACATTCTCTCAATATTGAGCTATTTCCCTTTTGCCAATGTTGTCACAATGTTGATTGATGAACCTTTTCCATTCCTGTCTATCACCTTTCTTTTGGATTTGGTATCTAGTTATACAGGAGGATTCCCTACCTCTCACTAACCTTTCCTATTTCCCCAGGCTGAAGATGAGCCCTGATACATACTGGTTTGCCTATACCCGTACCATCTTCATGGCCATCAAGATCTGGGTTTGGAACCTTGAGTTTTCTAGCTGAGAGCAAGGGCACTACTGCCAGAGCCACAAAACTCTTTACATCACTTTTGATATTCTACCATGTTTAGTTCCCTCATCTGCTCTAGTTCATATTCCTGTACAAATCTTACCAGGGCTTACTTTCTTGTTATTCCACTTGAGGACTCAGAATGAATATCAAAAAATGTGAAGACACATGGCCCATTCAATGGTACTCATTTTGTACCACAGCCTTAGCTCAGTTTCCACTCTGATGTCTTTGACCTGACAATGTTATTTCCTTCTTTTAATTTAGCCTTGTGAAACAACTTGGACTGTTTTCCCACATTAAAGGCAATTGGCAAATAAATATAGGTTATTGTTTTATAAGAATTTGGGAGTATACAATTAGTTATAACTTACCTTAGATTGCAACATAACTTGACCTTGAAGCTTAAGAAAATCCTTCCAAAACTGGGGATCGATGCATACATTGAGGATAAATTGTGAACTGGCAACGACAGCTTAACCTCACTGAGCCTCCAAGACATTAGCTTTCATTTTGAATATTGTTACCTTTTGATGCAGGTGGTTGACAACCAGAAATGTGAAAAAAATCACCAGTAATTAAAAGTAAATCAATGTCTTGCACCATATTTAATTAAAACAATTCTACAGGTATAGTTTGAATCACAATCGGAACATTTTAGAAAAGTCACATCTATTTTCTTTGGAAATGAAGATGCAAAATTTTTCCATGTGGAGAATCCCATTTTGGCAAAAATGGTGGCTGTGACCTGGAATATCCAGCCCCCAGACATGGCACTTCCTATTTTTGTGAGAGTGGGAGTGGAGTTAGGCCAGGTTTTGAACATAGACATTTTGTGGAGGCCACTGGCCACTTAAATCACCAGCTACAGCCACTGAAGTGAGATTTTAACATGCCTGTAGCATGAAATCCAGAGGATTAAAGTGCTAAAGTGTGCACTTTAGACCTGTTGAACTTGTCAAGAGGTGTCAAACCTGTCAAGAGATGTCACCATATATTCTTTTCAATGAGAATGCTTTTCTCAATAGATTGAAGTCTGCAATACAGAATTTTAATTAATATAACTTCTTTTATTTTTCTACAGTGTGCATGGGAACTAATGGATACTGGGTGAGTTGTCATGGTAGGTGAAATTGGGGCTTGATAAGTGTGGAGGTATGGTGGGATACAAGAATGGGCAGAGTGGCAATGCGGCTGGGTTGAGGGCATTAGGTTTTATGGATTGGCAAGGCAACAATTTGGCTACTGGGTTTCCTATAATTGAAACTGTAGTTCCAAAGTCCTGCTTTGTTTATCAAGTATTTTGAGATTTGCTGTGATCGTGAAAGGTACTATATATGAATACAAATTATTGTTTTGCTGATTTCATACTGCCGGTTCCCCAAAGATGCTAGCAAGGTGCCTAAACAAAAATATTTGAAAAATTAACAGAAGCAAAAGGAAAAAAAAACTAAAGCTATACATAATACATTACAAATTGTAGTTCTAACAGTTGCATGAATAGACTTCTTTAACTGTCCGCTGTTGCTGTAAAAAACACACATACCATAAACCCAATGGTTGTTGCAACATATAAATTCACATACACCATAACCACAGTACATGTTATAGGCCACACTGAGGCAACAATAGTTTGTGCTTGCATCCATATATAGAATCAAAGATACCCTACTGGCAAAATAAGTATTAACCATCTGGCTGAAGAGATAAAGACTGAAGTCACAAAATGGTTAGGAGTAACAACGTCATGAAGAGTCTTGAAATCATTGCCAGTATGAACGAATTGAGTTTAATTTGACTGTGATTAATGGTTTTAGCGAGAAAAATAGAATATAATATATTTGCTGTGTCACAGCTGAGTTAGAGTTATGTGGCACTGCAAAGAATTATGAGCTTCTTCAAATATAGCTTAAAAAGAAACAAAAACAGTTTCCTTCTGCAATGACCCACATAGCTGAGTGACTCCAGTTATTAATAATAAAGTCAGTTCTCAGGTATATATAAAAGAGACTTTGTAACAGTGTGTCTCCAGACAATGGAGCTCGGGAAAAGCAGAAAAAAAACACAGAAATCTAGAACCTTTTTGCATCACACAAGTCTTGCATATTAACTGTCTCATTTATCAAAACATCGGTGTGCAAGTTTTGAAGACATCACATGTATGACAATATATGAGAATGCAGTTCAGATTTTTTTGCACTGAGATTGTTTGGTAGTATTTGTAAGGTTATGATGTGCCCTGAAGGCCTCTTTGTCTATCACTTAACCAGTTTCAAAACAAAAATGGAATCATTGATGTGCCAACATTTATAATGAATAGTTCACATAATTTTTGTCTCGTCTGCGGTTAAGTGAATTATTAATGGGTGGGACTGTTCAGTGAGATGAAAAAAGATTATTTATAAAGCTGTAATTATCACATTACAACTGTCTTATTAAAAATCTTCAGCTAATCTGATACCTATAGTTCAAGTAATCAGAGATGCCACAAAATCAATGGTGGAACAATTCTTAACATCATCAACTAAGTTTAGGGTACTTCACTTGACAACATTTCAAAGCATTTGCATGAACACCTTAGCTACTTTATTGATCTTGGCTTATATGTCTGTCTGTTCACATAATAGGAATCACATGATGTAACAAATTTATCTTTTTCTTATTCATCAATGGTATATGGGCTTCACTTGCTGCGCCAGCATTTATTGCCTATTCCTATTAGCTCTTGAGAATGTGATGAGCTGCTTTCTTAAACTGTTGCAGTCAATTTGGTGTATGTACACCAATAGTTCTGTAATGGAGGGGACGCTAGGATTTTGCCCCAGCAACACTGAAGGAACGGCGATATGTTTCCAAGTCAGGATGGTGGGTGCCTTAGAGGGGAACTTGTAGGTGGTGGTGTTCCCATATACCTGCTGTCCATGTCCCCTTGGATGTTGACGGTCAGAGGTTTGGAAAGTGCTGTATAAGTACCTTTAGTGAATTGCATCTTCTGCATGGTACACATTGCTGCTATTGTGCATCTGTGATGAGGAATTAATGTTTGTAGTGCCAATCAAAGGAACAACCTTGTCCTGGATGGTGTTGAGTTTCTTGAATGTTAATGGAACTGTATCCATCCAGGCAAGTGAGCAGTATTCTATTACACTTCTGACTTGTTTGTTATTGATGACGGACAGGCTTTGGACAGTCAGGAAGTGAGTCACCAGTGTTGTAGCATACTGAATCAGCTTGGTTATAACAAAAACAAACTTGCTGGAAAAGCTCAGCAGGTCTGGCAGCATCTGTGAAGGAAAAAACATAGTTAATGTTTCGGGTCCAGTGACCCTTCCTTGGAGCTTGGTTATAACTCGAGCAAGATATGGAGCATAATTCTTCGATACTTTTGCTGAAATGTTGTGAGGACTGATATCTGTAGTAGTTACCAGTGTCTTCCATCTTTTCTTGATACCATGTGGAGTGAATCACCTTGGTTGAAGACCGGCATCTATGATGCTGGGGACCTCTGAAGGATGCTGAGATGGATCATCCACTTAACACTTCTGGCTGAAGATTGTTGCAAATGTCTCAGCCTTATCTTTTGCACTAATGTATTGGGCTCCCCCATTTTTGAAGATGGGGATATTTGTGGAGCCTCCTCGCCCAGTGAGTTAATTGTCCATCACCGTTCACAACTAGATCTGACAGGACTGCAGAGCTTAGATCTAATCTGTTGCTTTTTGAATTGTGTAGCCCCATCTATTATTTGCTGCTATTGCTGTTTGACATGCAAGTAGTTCAGTTTTGTAGCTTTACCGAGTTGACACCTTGTTTTTAGGTGCGCTTTGTGCTGCTCCTGAAATGTCCTCTTGCACTCTTCATTGAACCGAATCAATCTTCTGGCTTGATGGTAATGATAGAGTTTGGGGTATGCTAGGCCAGATCTTGTTGGATTATAGTTCTGCTGCTGCTGGTGCCCAAAGCACCTCCTGAATGATCAGTCTTGAGTTACTAGATCTGTTTGAAATCTATCCCATTTAGTATGATGGTAGTGCTACACAACATGGTGAACACAGAACTTTGTCTTCACAAGCATTGTGCAGTGGTCACTCCTACCAATATTGTTGACGATAAATGCATCTGTAGAATAAGGATTGGTGAGAATGAATGAAACATGTTTTTACCTTTTGTTGATTCCTTCACAATCTTTTAAGACTCAAACAGGTGGTCATTGGTGTGCTGATGAACTACTCTTAGTGATGGACATTGAAATTCCCACACCCAGAGTACATTTTGTGCTTTTGCCACCCTTAATGTTTCCTTCAAGTGGAGTTGAACACGTAGAGGTGCTGATTCATCAGCTAAGAAGAGGCAATATGTAATAATCAGCAGGAGGCTTCCTGGCCAATGTTTGAGCTGAAGCCATAAGACTTCATGGAGTCCAGAGTCGATGTTGAGGACTCCTAGGGCAACTCTTTCCACTCCATACCACTGAGGTACCATCTCTGCTGTTTTTGTCCTGCCAATGGGACAGAATATACCGGGCAATGGTGATGGTGTTGTCTGAGACATTATGTGTGCAGTATGATTCCATGAAAATGGTTATGTCATACTGTGGCTTGATGAGACAATGACACAGTTCTCCTCATTTTGGCATTGGTCCCCAGATATTCTCAAAGAAGACTTTGCGAGGTAAACAGGGTTGAGTTTGTTGTTATCAGTGCCTAGGCTGATACCTTGCGTTCTGTCCTGTTTCATTCCTTTTTTAAGGCATTTTGAGTGGTTTGAAACTGATTGCCTTGCTAGGCCATTTTATTCGGCATTTAATAGTTAACCAACAGGTAAGTTGCTGTGGATCTGAACTCACGTGTACCACCTGGGTAATTGCTGCAGATTTACAACAATAATTTCATGATCAACATGAGACTTCTACGTGGGATTTGAACACGAAATTCCATAGCATTATCTGGGTCTCTCGATTACATAGCCAGCAATAATATAATGTCACCACTACCTCTGCTATTTGTGTCATTAATATTAGTAGATTAACCTGTGTTTCTGTTGTTGATTAGTCCGAATTCCCCACACTGTGTCATGGATTCCGACACAGATTCATCACTGTTATGTGACAAAGAAAAATTAGATTGTTGAAAAGCAATTTTGACTTGTGCTCCAGCTACCATGACAGCTTCTCATTTGATCTTGTATTTGGACTATTCTATCCACTATACCCTGCTTCTCTGCCAACTCACTGGCTAGTGGTCCCATTTATCTCTACTGCTCCCTTTTCCCTGGACTATTTTGACTGTTTCACCATCTGCCTCCTTTAGACGCTCATTGTCCCAGCCCCATTCTTCCTTGGCAGCATAAAACAGATGGAATTTGCTGATGATTTGCCAGTTTTGTGTCTCTGGGCTTCCATCCAGTAACATTTTATTAGATTCCTTCGAGTTAATCACATGCCAATTAACGCCTTTTGAAAGAACTTGATTAGGAATGGTTTTACAGCTAAGTGCAGATCAAGATAATTGTATGCTCTGTGAACCATGATGGTTTCTGACCCCTGGCACCTCCAGCCTCGCAAATCAATGGTGACAGCTTGCTGGGGGGTTTAACAACACAACATTTGTTGTTAAAAGAGCCATCTAGGATTTTTATGGATTTGCCTTTGGAAGACTGTAAGAAACTGTTCCTCAGCAGTTTAAATTGATTGATTCATGATGTAGAAAATCAGTTGTGCTCAGTTTTAGTGAAAAGAACATGATGTGGTCAGACCATGAAACCAAATTAGGAGACATTAGCTCATTGGTCCTCACTAGTATTAGCTTGGTGAGTTACTGCCACTAGTTGCACATCCACAGCAACTTACCTGTTGCAACAAAATGTATTTCGGGCGGCTCTTGCTGGCAGAAATGACCATTACTAATCCCTAGGGAGAAGAGTGGGTTGGAGCAAAAATGGTGACTGCAGGGATGGTTTCAGTCAGGAATACGAGGTGGACTCCTGCTTCAATCGCTTTTTGGTAACACTAACCTGAAACCTAGATGGCATCACTACATCTGCTGCAGAGGTCAGTGAAGAATCCTGAGCCGAGTGAGTCCCACTGGTGCTCTGTGCTGCAGAGCCTTATTTCCAACAGAGATCTTGGGATGAGCATTATGTCTGTTAATGATAGATGCAACCAGCCGCTAAAACCTGTTTTTGGTAGACTGCCACCTGGTGTGCTGAGCCAATCAAAGTTGGTTGTGACTTCAGCGCACATACTAATCGAGTTGGGATCCTCATGGTAGGCTGAAAATGGCATCTAGAGCCTACATTTGCCAGAAGTAGGACATGCCCTGCAATGTTTTTTAACCACAATTTGCCTCCTAATTTGCTGCCTAGGGCCTGACCATCTAATCGGGGATGGCAGGTGGGCAGGAGGGTGAGGTCCTAACACTGAGAGATAGTAGGGACTGCCGATGCTGGAGAATCTGAGATAACAAGGTGTAGAGCTGGATGAACACAGCCGGCCAGGCAGCATCAGAGGAGCAGAAAGGCTGACATTTCGGGTCTGGACCCTCCTTCAGAAATGGGGTAGAGGTCCTAACACTGCTGGCCAATCATGTGGCTCTTCTGAACCCGAGCTTTATTACATAAATCAGCTGTTGCCCACTTCCTTGTAACAAGCAGCCTGTCTGTAATTAATCCTGCCCTTTGTGTGGTCTGAAATGTGGGGCACATCAGAGGGGGGAGCTGAATCCTCCAATTTTACTGCACTATTGACTGCCCCACTCCTCTCTGCTTCTGACAGTTGGTAAAGCCCTAGCTATGTAAAGTGGTTACAGACAAACCTACTGACATAAGAATGGGGTGAAATGCATCAATTTTATCACCACATTAAAACAGAGAGTGCATTATGAAAGGGTGAGATTAACCCTTTATTTCTTCTTAGACCAGAAAAGTCTGAGGTTTTTTTGTTAAAATATTTATTCATGTGTGTATTGGAGGTTTACACATCCAAAAATGGCACATTGCTCAAACCTTTATTACTAAAGATTTTTACTATTTTAGTAGATAACAAGCTTCCAATCGACTCTTCCTACAGATAACAATTTCCAATTGAAAGGTCACACATTTACTCACCTCTATCTCCACCCAATCATATTTGCATAGTTCACATTCCAAGTCAGTACACATCACCGTATTATCCAATCATGTTTAAACTAATGCACATGATCATATTATCCAATCTTATCACTGCATGTTTACATCTCCTAACTGCAATGAAATTAAAGTCACCATAGTCCTACCAGATTGTAGGGTTGCTCTCTCATCAGAGAGAGGGGACTGGTAGTGTTTTAACCTGAGTGTCACCTTACCTCAGGTGAGGATAGAGGTTGAGTAGAAGGGTCCTTCTTGGTAATCTCAGCCAGAGTGGGAATTGAATCTACACTGTTGGCATCACTCTGTATTGTAAACCAGCCATCCAGTCAACTGACCTCTTAACTGAAGTATGTAATTTGTGATGACCAATCACTGTCAAATTTTTACCTCTTTCAGTTGTTTATGAAAGGAATAGACTTGATGGATCCAAAACCTTCTTTTATTCCGTGTTTTCTTGTTTTCTCTTTCTCAAGCTGCAAACTTACAGAAGGCAAAAATGTGAAATGAAAATGTTTTGGAGGAAGGGCTTTGATATTACATTTGGTTTTTCTCTCCACAGATATTGTCAAACCTGCTGAGCATTTTCAGGATTTTCTGTCTTAATTGAAGAATTGAACCCATGGATTGGAGCCTGAGGACAGGCTGAGGTTAGCAGTGAGGAATTCCCTGTTTTGAAGTTATTGAAAAGAATCAGAAAGCTTAGGAGCAGTGAATCTCTATTCATGAGTGACACAGTGGTTAGCACTGCTGCCTCACAGCTCTAGGGATCCAGGTATGATTCCAGCCTTGGGTGACTGTCTGTTTGGAGTTTGCATGTTCTCCCTGTGTATGCGTGAGTCTCTCCAGGTGCTCCAGTTTCCTCCCACAACCCAAAGATGTGCAGGTTAGTGGGTTGGCCATGCTAAATTGCCCCGTACTGTCCAGGGATGTGCAGGATTGGCCATGTTGAAAATGTGGCGTTATGGATAGGTAGGGGTCTGGGCTATGGTTAATGGATAGGGTAAGGGTCTACATTGGAGGGTCATTGCGGACCCGATGCACTAAATGGCTTATTTCCGCACTGCAAGGATTGTATGATTTATTCAACTTAGCAAGGAAGAGAAAGAGAAAATATTTGAAATGAATCAATACTGATCTTGTTAGGACGCCTCTCACCCAGAAACCATTTCCTTAGTGTTGTCAGTGAAGGAAAGCTAGCTTAAAACTGGTGCAAAATAAAGGCTGCAATATAAACTATCACTTAACTCCATTTTAAAATATTGAGCTTAAGATAATAAGAGTTTGCAAGTGAAACTTCTTTAAGCTTTGATGTAGGGAAGGAATCAACTTCTGCATCTCCCTTGATGGCTCAATTTGACCTGCAAGCAAGCAGGGGTAGGGTTATAGAATCCCACCCATATGATGGCAATGCCAGCTTGTCTCTGCAGCATCTAAACTTATTTCTCAGGTCCACTGTAACACATCTGATTCCAGGACTGCTTATAGAGGCAGCTTGTTCAGAAGCACACTACCGCATGATGTCAGTAAATGTGGGATGTCTTGTTACAAAACAAGTTGAATGAGAGAACGGTAGGTGAGCTGGACGAGCAGTGGCGTTTAGGATTCTGGCTCATAAAGCAAAGCAATACCCCAAATGGGACTTTTTAAAATAAAATGTAAAACTGCGATCTATAGCAAACATACGGGGCAAAACTGGATATCTCCCAAAAATGGGGTGGAGGGTGGGGTTGCAGTGTTGTAACGTTTGATTAACCCATAACAAGTTATTCCAATGAAGGTAGTGTGGAAACCTTGTAGAGCCTGTTCATTAGCTTGACTGTAGCATGTAGCCAGTGTCAAGCACTTTACTGGGGGACTGGTGGTGTAGTGGTAGTGTCCCTACTTCTGGGTCAGAGGTTAAAGTTGAAGTCCCACCTGTTGCAGAGGTATGTGAAAAACATGTGAGAACACTTTGATTTTAAAAGTACTTTTTAAAACATGCTGCTGAGTGGCTGCATGCTTCAGCAAGGAAGCCTGGCTTGTGTGTGGCTAAAACCACTTGCAGCTAGCCTGCACTACAGTAACCCTGCCTGCAAGGGGAGGTACCATCAGGCTGCAGCAAGTGCTGACGATGTTTTGGAAATTATGTTCAAGCAGGAAATAAACAAAGTCATAAGAAAGCAGAGAGCGTGCTCCAAGATGGTCCTTGGGAGCATGGATGCAAGAGGTGGTCAGGAAGAGAGAGGACCCTATCACCAGTAGACCTGGAGACCCTCCAATCACTGTAAAGGCAGAGGTATCAGGTAGCCATCACACTCAATACCAGCACTGAAACCTAGAGGACCTAGATGCAAAGCAAAGAGTTGCTCAACAACCTCACAGGAGCAGTGACGATCAGTGAATGCACCATTCAAATGCCAAATCAAACCAGCTGAGCCATTCACCTCACAGATTACTCATTGCAGCACCTAAAGGTCACCAGCTTGCAAACCATCTATACCCCTGACTAATACTTCATATTTATAGTTGCACGTCACTGTCGTGCACTTGGTACTGCTACAAGCTTCATAAATACATTTTATACCTCATACACATTGCCAGATATTTAACCATAACTGGCACATTGCCCAAACACGTTGCACCACTTTGCCCTCTCTCTCTCACGAGGCAATATGGTGCACCATCAGAGGCAGCATGATGTAATGCCAGGGACAGATAAGGCTTCATGTTGCTGGCCCAGTGGAGCAGGCATCGTTCATCATCACTAGAGCCACACTGAGCTGGGCCATGGGCAGAAAGAGTATAGAAGTCATTGAAGATGCCAGTATGTTCATGCTTAATCCTCCTTCTCAAATTCCACTTCTGTCTCAATCTACAATTTCTTCTGATTTACAGTCATGCAGATGATGACACCTCTTGCTGTTCATGCCTACCTACTCTCTTGGTGCCTCACACTGATGTTTACCTTTCAGATACCCAACCACTGCAACCTAGTCGGGTCACAACGCAGGGGAAAGAAGTGAAGAGCAAGAGAAAATGAAGATGAAGAAGAAATTTTGCTTACCCTTGCACTTGCAGCCCCAGCTCAGAAACTGGCATTGGATATTATTTACATCTGAACATATGAACGTGGAGCAGGGATAAGCTATATAGCCTTCTCTTGTAGCTGCTCTGACATTCCAATAAAATCATGGCTGATCTGATTACTTCACATTCCTAGCTATTACTTTCGCCCCCTTGCTCATCAGGAATCTAACTACTTCTGCCTTAAAAATAATTTGAAGAATTTAAATCAAAATTAAGAATTAATTAGAGGCAGGATTGGCAGATACAAAGTTTGGCTGACTTGTGGTCAGAGCAGGGCACAAAGTTAGCATCGGTTCCAGATTCTCAGCAGGTCAGGTAGGTTCTGCTGCAGCAGATTCAGATGAGAATGTCATTGGGGCAGTAAACAGAAAAACACATAAATCTTGGTGTATTGGCAGGCCTGCCAGAAAGCCTGGGGTTTCTATCAAGATGTCTAAGGCAGACTAGCACCAAATTTGGACAAGCTTTTGCACCTGGCTTGAAGCCCTTCCTTTCTAATGTAGAAGTGATGGCCAACCCCATTAGCACATTTGTGGACTAAAGTTTGGAGCCACATTGTGAACCAATGTCTCAGCTTTCACTGCAACGCAGGTAGCATTCATGTCTCACTGCTGCCATGGAGTCTCCATCTGAAATTTTGTGAGGCCACTTTGCTGCCATTCAGCATCAGACAGCTGCCATCAGGGCTGTGGAGACCAGTGTGCAAAGGGGCTTGCAGAGTCTCTCAGCAGCCTTGTCTTCCAGCACGTTGTTAGGATTGCTGAGGCACTGCTCCAACGGAGTTACAGTGGCTCCAGAGGAAAACAACCTTTCTTCTCTCATAATGACAGCATTTGTGCTCCTCCAGCTTCCACTCCATTTGGTTTTTACCGTTGTCTGTCAGCTGGCCACCCAGACTGCTGTCGCTCATTCTGAGATGGTGCAATCAAAAGCTTCTGAGCCAGGAGATTCTTGAGACTGCCCTGCATCTCCACATAGGTTCAGACCCACTGCAAGCCATCAGCCTTCTGCAAGCCATGATGCAGCCAGTGGATCATTCATTCATTCATTGGCGGTCCCTCGTAGGGAAGAGAACGACTCTCTTCCACTCTCAGGGTAAGTCTGTAGGTGGCTGTACAGACCGACGCAGCTTCTGCAGATTCTGTCACACTTGGGGCAGTAGGTGGTGGCAGGAAAGGGTGGGTGGGGCGTTGGTGTGCTCCTTTCGCCTGCTTTTTCCCGATGGCAAGTCTCGAGGGTCTCGATGCATTCCCAGATGTTCCTCCTTACTTTGGATGGCCTTGGGCCAGTGATTCCCAGGTGTCTGTGGGAATGCTGCACTTCGCCAGTGAGGTCTTGAGGGTAGCTCTGAAGCACTTCCTCTGTCCACCTGGAGCTCGCCTGTCATTTCGAAGCTGGGAGTAGGGCACCTGCTTGGGGACCCTCGTGAAAAACACTCCATTGAAGCACCAAATCAGGCAATGGCCTGTGGAAAGTAGAAACTAAGGCAATTATTAAGGGTGATTAACTTTTGCATGGAATATCAAGCAGTTAAATTTATTAAGTTGCTTTAGAATGTTCGTTTTGTGGCTTTGACTTCAGCATTGAGCATGCATAGGGGTGGTAAGATGTTGAACTGTTGAGTTGTTGGGCAATTTGGGGTTGTTTCCATAGGTGTTGCTGATGGATGAACCCCAAGCAGCGTGATGCCAAAAGGGGATATGTTGGTTGCCAACTCCCTTCTTTACCCTTGTTCTCTTTCTCATGCTCACCAGCTTATTGTATACCTGGTGTACTGATTACCCAAAGACTGCCTACCTACCTACTGTATACCTAAGGTTGTTTCCTTGTGATGTTGAGGTTGTCCAGGGTGCAACAAACAATGATAAGTCATGTCACACTCTGGTGAACACTAGCTTTTCCAGAAAGGTCTAGGTAGTTGAATCCTTGTTTAGTTATACAAATTGTCTTCTCAATGATTTGGTTTGATTTTATTGTCACGTGTAATCAAGTACAAAAGTGCAGGAGTGCAGTGAAAAGTGTATAATGTCATTACACAAGGCGTCATCTCAGGTACAAGTTCCTGTCTTCAGAATATTAAGAACAGGATGGAAAGAATGAACAAAGTTAAAAGTTAATCATTGCGGTAATTATAGTAGAGTGTAAAACATACAAAATACGGTTAAAAATTACACATTGCAAACCTTCTTAGTTTTAAGCAGAAAATAAAAAGTTAAAGCTAAAAGTTCAAACATTACAGTCTTTCTTAAATGCTTAGCCACGATGGGATTGCTCTTTGAGAAATCATCTTGAGACCGAAGTCGGGGTTGGAATGATACTCTAGCTGATAATTTTGCTCTCTCTCTGTGCATGATACCTATCCTTCTGAGTGTGGGTTGTAAACGAGATTCATGATTCAAGTACTCAGTAGATAACCCTTATCACTCTGTAAGAACAGTCTGTTTTCCCATAGTAGCTCCAGTTGCTGGTACAGCGATATGAAAGTGTCATGAATGATGCCAGGATACTGGGCATTAAACTGCATGATGAATATGGTCACACATCAACTGGACATTGAGGGAATGTAACCTCTACTGGGGTTGTGGTACATTTCTGAATCAACATGCAATGTGCATAAAGTGGCCTGTCTGTAGTAGATGGCAAACTGCGCTATTCAGAAGCCAGCTATCCTGGCAAAGCTCTAAGCTCCCTTCATTTGCATATCTCCAGTGAGGGAGAATAAAATATATTCATCTGTCTTTGCATACATTGCTTCAGCAGCCTCCTTCGCACAACAGGAGATAATACACTCAGAGATAATGGAAATGTTGCATACTTTGATGTGGTAGGAGTCTGATGTATAAAGAATTCATGGTCATGCACCCTAGATTTGGTAATGGAGTGGGGGAAATGCAAAAATGTTGATGCCGGCTGGCCAGTCAATATTGGTTGTTTCTGGTGCAGACGGTTTTGGGGGAGGTAGATTCAGGATCGGAAAGATCGTTCATCCCCACAAGGTAGGTAGCCAACTAAACTTATTAAGAGCCTTGTTAACTCTAAGTTTATAAGACTGCTGTTTCCATTTCCTGATATGACTGCGTTAACAGTTAATTTGTAATTTTGTTGCAGTGTCCCATTAGGGGCTGCTTAGCCCAATTTTATTTTGTTTAAAACAGTTGAAGGCCGCCTGCCATGGACCCATTTGCCTGTAGTTTATCCAATGTGCCAGAAGGAAGATTAACTGCCTGGAGTCAGGCGTCCCCAGCAAGCTGAAGCGTAAAATCTCCTAGCAGATGTATAGACCCTTCCCGGCTGTCCAAGTGGAGTGCTGCCTAATAAAAACCTGTAGAGAAGAGCGTTCAGCTCTAGCAGCACCGAGCTAGCTGCATTTCCTATTCTTAATTAAAGTTCTTAAGAAGTGAATCTCATCTTTTTGTTGAAGTACCCTCCCAATTACTAACTTCATACTGCACTTGGATGATTCTGTGAAACTGGAAGGCCTCTAACTGGATCTTTGGCTTCAAGTGACATCTGCTTGTCAACCTTAATTGAGCAGGGTATCTACATCCATACCAACTAAGGCCTCACCACTCTTGAAATTCTTACCCTTCTCTGATTTCCATCAGTGGCAGTTTTCTGACCCGAAAACAAAAATGGCCCCTGTTTCCTGCCTTCCTGAGGTAAATTCAACCCATGGTTCCTTGTTGATCTCTGAAGACCAAGGGTAGATATGGCTTCTTGCCCTGTTCTCCCTTTTCGTCCTCCAACTTTGAAGAGCTGAACCCTCCCCTATAGTCACGCTTATGCTTCCTCTCACCCACCAAAAGGAAATCTAGACCATCATGTCTGACAAGGGATGAATAGTTCTGAGCAGTACTCTTGAAGGTAAAACCAAGTTCACACCACACATCTCTCTTCCACACTTCAGCAACTTTAAATAGCAATACAAAACCCCCAACTACTAGCTCAGCAACAGTTAGTTGAAATCAATCAGCAGCAACCTGAAAGTAGAGGGCGATCCCTTTAAATAGTGCTTGCAGTACAGATGTTAGACCATAAGACCATAAGACATAGGAGCAGAAATTAGGCCATTCGGCCCATCGAGTCTGCTCTGCCTTTCAATCATGGCTGATAAGTTCCTCAACCCCATTCTCCTGCTTTCTCCCCGTAACCCTTGATCCCCTTGATAATCAAGAACCTATCTATCTCAGTCTTAAATATACTCAATGACCTGGCCTCCACAGCCTTCTGTGGCAGTGAATTCCGTAGATTCACCACTGTCTGACTAAAGAAGTTTCTCCTTATCTCTGTTCTAAAAGGTCTACCCTTTACTCTAAGGCTATGCCCTTGGGTCCTAGTCTCTCCTACCAATGGAAACATCTTTCCAACATCCACTATGTCCAGGCCATTCAGTATTCTGTAAGTTTCAATGAGATCCCCCCCTCATCCTTCTAAACTCCATCGAGTATAGACACAGAGTCCTCAAACGTTCCTCATATGTTAAGCTTTTCATTCCTGGGACCATTCTTGTGAACCTCCTCTGAACCCACTCCAGGGCCAGGACATCTTTCCTGAGATATGGGGCCCAAAACTGCACACAATACTCCAAACATGGCCTGACTAGAGCCTAATAGAATGTCAGAAGTACATTCCTGCTTTTATATTCAAGTTCTCTGAAGATAAATGCCAAAGTTGCATTTGCCTTCCTAACTATTGACTCAACTTGCAAATTTACCTTGACAGAACCCTGGACTAGAACTTTGCACTTCAGACTTTTGAATTTTCTCCCCATTTAGAAAATAGTCTGTACCTCTGTTTTTCTTACCAAAGCGCATGACCACACATTCGCACGTTGTACTCCATCTGCCACTTCTCTGCCCACTCTCCTAACCTGTCCAAATCCTTCTGTAGCCTCCCCTCATCCTCAATAGTACATTGTCCCTCTACCTAACTTTGTTCAGCCATGGTAGGTTAAAGCAAATCAGACATTAACTGGAGTATTCAGGTTAAAGGTGGCACCACAAGTATCAAATAGTGTTACAATCAGCCTACTCTACATACCATTAGTACATTTCCACAGCCTGGGCTAACAACTCATCAATATGAGCATCTGGCAAGACCTGTACCACACACTGATGTTAGCTTTTTACTGGAATGATACCCAAAGCACTGAAAATACGGTCTATCCACCAGGTGGCCATTGAAAATTAAAGTTGAACTATAATAGATAGTGAGATCACAGTTGATGTGCAGTTTTTGTCTCTCTGCTTTGGAAAGAATGTTGAGACAAGAAAGAAATTAAAGTGCCAATTGGCTAAGATGTTGCCTAATGTGAGAAAACACAAGTAAGAAGACGGACTCCAAAAATTGGGAACAAAAACAAAGTTGCTGGAAAAGCTCAGCAGGTCTGACAGCATCTGTGAAGGAAAATACTGCGGCGAGTAACTCACCTCCTGACTCCTCAAAGCCTGTCCACCATCTACAAGGCACAAGTCGGGAGTGTGATGGAATACTCCCCACTTGCCTGGATGAGTACAGCCCCAACAACACTCAAGAAGCTTGACACCATCCAGGACAAAGCAGCCCGCTTGATTGGCACTACATCTACAAGCATTCACTTCCTCTACCACCGACGCTTAGTAGCAGCAGTGTGTACTATCTACAAGATGCACTGCAAAAATTCACCAAAGATCCTCAGACAGCACCTTCCAAACCCAAGACCACTTCCATTGAGAAGGGCAAGGGCAGCAGATATATGGGAACCCCATCACCTCCAAGTTTCTCTCCAAGTCACTCACCATCCTGACTTGAAAATATATCGCCGTTCCTTCAGTGTTGCTGGGTCAAAAACCTGGAATTCCCTCCCTAATAGCATTGTGGGTCAACACACAGCAGGAGGACTGCAGTGGTTCAAGAAGGCAGCTCACCACCACCTTCTCAAGGGCAACTAGGAATGGTCAAGAAATGCTGGCCAGCCAGCAATGCCCACATCCCACAAATGAATAAAAAAAAAACAGAGTTAACATTTTGGGTTTGGTAAACCTTCCTCAGAATGATGAGGAAGGGTCACTGGACCCGAAACGTTAACTCTGTTTTTCCCTTCACAGATGCTGCCAGACCTGCTGAACTTTTCCAGCAACTTTGTTTTTGTTCCTGATTTACAGCATCTGCAGTTCTTTCGGTTTTTGTCCAAAAATTGGGAGTGGTTTTATTAGAACAAGAGAAATTATGGGATTTTTGGTGTTTGAAATTTTGAAGACAGGGAACTGAGTAGTAAAACATGCTGCAACGAAAGGGAGAAAGCATATTATATCTGTGGATAGAGAGGAGGAGAAACATTTTAACACAGAGGGTTGCGAGACTGTGACATAAAATCGGAGACTAATTGATTGAAATACAGATCATGCCAACATTTCACAGAATGAATAAAAGGAATGGGGTAGACATATGGGATTGGCCTAATGCTCTTTATTGTTGATGTACCCCAACATGGGCTGGTCAGGTAGACGAAACTATTTTCATGTTGCAATTTTCATGTAATGCCAATGAAATATCAGGTAAGTGGCACATACTGCAAATTCTAACTTAATTAACATTAACCATACATGCGTGCCAAGCCTTAATCGAACCTTATTGTTCTTTTTGAATCAGAGATAGTAGGAACTGCAGATGCTGGAGAATCCGAGACAACAAGGTGCAGGGCTGGATGAACACAGCAGGCCAAGCAGCATCACTCTGAGA
>NW_025968296.1:19362-25000 GCF_021869965.1 Rhincodon typus
TGCTGCTTGGCCTGCTGTGTTCATCCAGCCCTGCACCTTGTTGTCTCTTATTGTTCTTTTGTTGTGTCTCATGCTGCCTATTACCACATCAGGCACACAGTCATGTATAATAAATACAAATATAAGACAATGGAACAAGCCCTTGATCCTTTGAGCCTTCTCCAGTATTCTATAAACACATGGCTGATCTGATTTTAATCTCAAATCTACATTCCTACATAACCCTGATAATCTTCCATCTCTTCATAATCAAGAATCTATCTATCTTGGCCTTAAAAATATTTAAAGATTCTGCATCCACTGCCTTTTGAGGAAGGGAATTCCAAAAATTTGAAGCCTTCTGAAAAAAAGTGTTACCTCATCTCTGATTTAAATAGGCGCCCCCTTATTTTCAAATGATAGCCCCAAGTTTTAGATTCTCCCACAAGAGAAAATATCCTTTCAACATCCAATGCCTGTTGCACAATTACGTTGTACCAAATGATTCACCTTGAATATCAGTCATCCTTCAGAATTACCTCAATATGATAATAATAGGGAAGGAGGTAAACAGCAGCCCATTGTGATCAATATATCAATTACCTTTTTAGTGTATATGTGGCCAACACAATACAATAATTGCTGTTCCAGGCGGGACTGAGTCTTGAACAAATAATTGAGGACAGTGGTGATCTTACCAATCTCTGGTAATGCTGCCCCTATATTATTGAAAGCTGTCGTGCTGGAGATAGTAAGAGTCCATCTTTGTTAGCCTGGAGCAAATTGATAAAATAGTCATGTGTAATTGGCCAATAAGTGCAGCAAGACCTGCAGGTATCCCTAGAACCTGCTGATTTCCCTCAATGCCTTAAATCTCCTTCCTTGCTAAGAAATCAAGGTGTTTTAAAATAAAACTTAATGTCAAGAAGGAGTGAAAATGATCACCATTTCTCTCTACTCGCCACACCTTCTGCACCACTCCAAAAATATTGGTATTAGCTTAAGAATTTTACATATATGGAAAACTCAATTTTCAAGTTTTATGTTGTCTGTAAACATTGAAGTTTTACTCCTTATAGGCAAGTTCACATTGTGGTCTATTGAACAGATCCTACTATAGATTTCTGAGGGACACCAGTGTGTACTTCTCTCAAATCTGCAAAACAGCCACTCACCATTCCTTTTCTGTTTCCTGTCTCTTTAGCCATTTCTTGAGGCCACGCTGCCACAACATCTTTAATTTCAATGGTTTCAATTTTGTCAATAAGTCATGATGAAAAGCAAATTAAAATGGCTCCTATATCTGTTGTTCCATTTAGAGCATTTGAATGAATATCAAAGGCAGTAAAGTGCAGACTTTGCTCTGCAAACAACATCCTTTTGTAAGATTTTCATCTTGTGAACGACTGAGCAGATTATAATCAGTGCATAGTTTTGTAAAAATGTTATCAGTTTTTCATATCAATTAGAACCAATTATAATAATGAGCATTAAATAGCAAACAACTGAAATAAGCCTATCAAGTGAAGAATAATGTATGGTAATTCACAATACAAACTATGTTTTAATTAAACAAGACTTGTTGCCCTTTAAGTTGACTAATTTCCTTTTGTTACTTTATGAAAAACATCTTGAAAGAAAGGCTTTTTCAGAAGTTGTGCCTGACTGCATAATCTGGTGTCTTTGATGGGCAGAGGTGTGCGTTTTTTGTGGGAATAAGCTTTTCATTTGGTTTGTAACCCTAATATCTCTCGATACCAGTGTCCAAGCCACTAAATCTTAGACCTCAATCCACTAACATTACAGAAAACCAGATTCAGAACCACGGTGAGGTGTTTGACACAGCTCCAATCCCAGCTGAGTTCTTCATGGTTTGAGCAGGTGGTTTCTTCACGTTCTCTGGCTAGCCACTTAATTGTATCTTACCTACAGCTTGGTTTGAAAAAAAAATAATTACTGAGCAAAACAGTAGCGTATTACATCAGTACCACTGCTGCAATCCAGCCTGTGACAGAGGTGGCACTGAAACCTTGCATTTCATTGTGAATAAGACTGATAGATAGCTTGTACAACAGCTTACTCAATAATTGATGGCAAAGTTGCTTCGTGTTTACGACTTTTTAAGGAACCAGATTACTTTGATTCTTGTCAATGCTGCAATGTAAATTCCTACCACACAATTCCCTCACAAACAACATTTGATGGATGTAATACTGTCTAAGATGAAAAAGTTGCACTAAATGTGACTGTTTAAACATTTCACTATTGAGTTGAGGGGGAACATAAGAAACCACTTCTAGTTTTCTCTCTTTCCCTGTTGGATGACTGGTCTCACATCTGCTGTGCTCATTCTGTGCCACAAGCCTCAGCAGAATGTGAAACCAGGTGAGAATCAAACATTAGACTTCAGGCTTCATCATAACAATTATGTAATAAATGGGGGTCATGCTAATGTCCAATATGTCTAAATCCCAACATGTAAGTGATAACACATATTGACCAGATGATATACTCATATCTCTGATTGCCTTCATAGATACAACCCAACATAGCCAAATAATCATTCAACTCAGTCCCATCATTTAGGACATCCACTCACCCGGATCCCCCTCCCCGCCCCCGACACACACACAAACACCTGACTTAAGCACATAACTGGGATAATTTTGACATTGTGTAATAGTGTCAAACAGCTAGAGCTAATCAGTAAACTGTTTTACATCTATCCTCATCTTCTTGCCATTGAGAGTAATAGAGTCAGAGTCATACAGCACAGAAACAGACCCTTCAGTCTGAACAGTCCATACTGAACATAATTCCAAACCAAACTAGTCCCACCTGCCTGCACCTGGCCCATATCCCTCTAAATCTTTCCCATTCATATATCCATTCAAATGTCTCTTAGATGTTGTAATTGTACACGCAACCACCAATTCATCAAAAAGTTCATTCCATATGCAAGCCACCCTCTGTGTCAACAATTTGCCTCTAATGTCTTCTTTAAATCTCTCTGCTCCCACTTAAAAATGTGCCCCCTAGTTTTTTAAATTCCCCATCTCAGGGAAAAGACAACTACCATCAACTCTATCTATACCTTTCATTATTTATAAACTTCCATCAGGTCACCTCTCAACTTCCGACACTCCAGTGAAAAAAGTCCTAGCTTATGCAGACTTTCCTTATAACTCAAACATTCCATACCCGGCAACATCCTGGTAAATCTCTTCGAAATCCTTCCCAGCTTGACAATATCCTTCTTATAACTGGGCGATCAGAACTGGATACAGTATTCCAGAAGAGGCCTCACCAACGTCCTGTACAACCTCAACATAATGTCCCAACTCCTTTACTCAAAGGACTGAACAATGAAGGCAAGCATGCCAAATGCCTTTTTAACCATCCTGTCTATATGTGACACAAACTTCAAAGAGTTATGTACCTGCAGCCCAGGTCCCTTTGTTCCACAACACTACCCAAGGCCCTTCCATTGACTGTATTAGCCCTACGCTTGTTTGTTGTACCAAAATGCAATACTTCACATGTATCCAGATTAAACTCCATCTGCCATTTTTCAGCCCGTTGACCCATTTGATCATGATCCCTCGTAATCTTAGAAAACCTTCTTCACTGTCTACTATGTCACCAATTTTGGTGTCATCTGCATTACTAACCGTGCCTTCTAAATTCTCATCCAAATTATTTATATAAATGGCAAACGAACGTGGACCCAGAACTGATCCCTGCGGAACTCTGCTGGTCACAAGCTTCCAGTCTGAAAAGCAATGCTCCGCCAACACAATCTTTCTCCCGCTGTTAAGCCAATTATGTATCCAATTGGCACATACACCCTGAATCCCATGTGACTAACTTTACTAATTAGTAAACCAGGCAGAACCCTGTCAAAAGCTTTACTAAAATCCAAGTAAACAATGCTATCATCAATCCTTTTGGTAACTTCCTCAAAAAACTCAATAGTTTCCCAAAAATGGATTATTGATGTTGATTAAGGTCACTGTACAGGATAGGCTGAACGGCTAAATTTGTTGATTATATGCGACAGCTGCATGACCTTTAATGAATCCTGTGAACATTCTTGTATGCGCTGAAGCCGGCACAATCACCGTGTTTTTCTGTAATTGTTTTTCTGTGCCTTGTTGTTTGTTACTCTGTATATAAAGAGGGACTTTCGTTCCAAGTTGCCAGAATTCACCTTGGACCAGGATCGCGAACAGTGCCAGGAGCAACTTCAATCTCCAGACCAGCTGTCAATTGAGGAGTCCCCGATGGGCA
This sequence comes from Rhincodon typus, assembly GCF_021869965.1. NCBI lineage: Eukaryota > Metazoa > Chordata > Chondrichthyes > Orectolobiformes > Rhincodontidae > Rhincodon > Rhincodon typus. The sequence continues at coordinate 23,632 of NW_025968296.1, forward strand.
GAAGGGCCTGAGACTCATTGGTTTTTCCCTCTCTTTTTCATTTTTTTTATTTACTTAATAAATGTTTTGTTTTGTCTTTTATCATTACCCAATAAATGTTCATATTTTAGCAAATTTCTATTATCAAGCCTTCTCTTAGTTACTTTTAACCGGATCCAAAATAATCTGCTTGGATGTGCTCTGTGATCCAAGACATTTTTGGCAACGAGGATGGAATGCATGGAAAAATGTGAAGGAGAAGGGAAAAGCAACCTGATGCTCAGGTGACTTTGCGTATTCCAGGATGGAATGCGGCAGACTCTGGATTTAGGTCTGTAGCTAACATGTTAGCACAATTAGGACCCCTGAAATAATAGGGGACAGTTATAACCAGAAAAAGAGAGAACAGGAGTCCAGATTTCTGCACTGTGCAAGTGCACTGAACCATGTGGAAATGTTAACTCTTTGTGATCTGGTTTGAATACACCTGGGTGGATGCTAAATGTTGCCTTGTACAATTTGTTTGTTTTTGTTCCCTGGAGGTCAAGATCTGGGGATACTTTGAAGTTAGTTTGCATTTTGGGAATGTATGGTGATTTGAAAATGGGTTGTGTGCCTGTATCAGTGTGGGACGTATATGGTTAAGAAACCATCAGTGGATGTGTAAAGCAAAAACCTGTGATGAGTTATTGAGCTAGAATTTGTATCTTAAAGCATGGTAAAAATTAATTTCTTGAAATTGGTTATAGGTGATTAAAATTAGTTGGAAAAAATAAAGTCAAAAAGAATCTTGGGTAGATTTTAATCCCAGAAATTATTATGTTTGGAATTTCATTTTCTGGCCAGAGTGAACTTCCAAATACTGTTTTGACATGAGTGAATCTTTAATTCAGGATGATAAGATTGACTCATTGTTAATATCCAAGTGATAGGGAAATTGGAATGTTGAAAATGCAACTCTCTGTATGCGAGGAGTTTAGGAAAGGCAAATTTAACAAAGGGGTAGGCTTTTCCTTCTATAAAAGAATGTTCACTTATTTTCCTCGCAAGAGGAGGAGAGACGGATGATATAATTATGTGCAGGACTTTACACCCCACCCACTTTTTTGAATCTGTAGTAGATTAAAACTACTTAACCCATTCTGTTTTGACTTGTAATGGCTGGAGCTTGTTTTGTTTTTAGAATTTGGAGACACTGAAGGCTGAACCCGTGTTACCTTGGGGAGGCGATGACCTAGTGGTATTATCGCTGGACGGTTAATCCAGAAACCCACACAATGTTGTGGGGACCTGGGTTCGAATCCTGCCACAGCAATTGGTGGAATTTGAATTCAATAAATATCTGGAATTAAGAATCTAATGATGATCATGAATCCATTGTCAGGATTGT
>NW_025968297.1:0-13613 GCF_021869965.1 Rhincodon typus
TTGAAGGTGAGAAGTGGAGGCATGGGGAAGATCTTGGCGAGGTGTTTATTGTCATCGATAATGTGTTGAAGGCTGCGAAGAACATGGTGTAGTTTCTCCGCTCCCGGGAAGTATTAGACAACAAAGGGTCCCCTATTGGACATATCCCGTGTCTGTCTTCTGAGGAGGTCATTACAGTTTTTTGCTGTGGCACGTCGGAACTGGTGATCAAAGAGTTGAGCATCGTATCCTGTTCCTATGAGGGTGTCCTTCAATTAAAACCTTCTGACTGATTAAAGATTTAACAGCATCTTAGATTTGGTTTAGTACATCCTCATCAGTGGTGTGACCCTTTTGATCTTTTACTTGCAAATTCTGTGTCTGATACTACTTCTCTCACTAACACCTGAAGAAGGAGTAAGACTTCGAAAGCTTGTGTTTTCAAATAAACCTGTTGGACTATAACTTGGTGCTGTGTGGTTTCTGATCTTGTCCACAAAAGCCCAACACTGGCACCTCCACGTCAGAACTAGGAATAAAGACAGTAATCTTGTCAGGGAAAAAAAAGCCACATTTAGCCCAGGCTATAGATCTTTGCAAATGACAGTGGATGTGCCATGACCAATCAAGTACAGTAGCAGCAAATGTGGCTAAGTCTGTTACAGTTCTAACAAAGCATGGCAAGGAAATACAGGATCACCAGAATCCCAAGAGAATCAAACCAAAACTATAAAGCCAGACATTTACTGTTTCCACAGGACAGCCACTTAGAAGAAGTCATAATGTGTATGGTACATCAGCGCTAAGAAGAAATGTCATAGTAAAATTCTATTCAAACCACGGACTAAAGTTCTAAGTCAGAGAACAAATTGGTTTTACTCTATTTAAACTTACAAATATTTTATTTCTACTTGCACAAAAAAAAATGAATGATTGAGTTAATGATATTGGGGAATGTAATACTGGAGTTATTTTGCCTTACATTGATAGAAAGGTTTTTGAAAATGGTCATGTTTCACAAGTGCAACTCAGCAGTGTTGTTCAACACAAGGATTTTATTTAACCTATTTTTCTAACCAACTTGTTCAGAGATAGGGGAGGCAACAGCCTATCGATATTATCGCTGGACTGTTAATCCAGAGACCCAGATAATGTTCTGGGTACCCAGGTTCAAATCCTGCCATGGCAGATGGTGGAATTTGAATTCAATAAATATCTGGAATTAAGAATCTAATGATGACTGGGAATCCATTGTCAATTGTTGGAAAACCCATCTGGTTCACTAATGCCCTTTAGAGAAGGAAACTGCTATCCTTACCTGGTCTGGCCTACATGTGACTCCAGACCCACAGCAATGTGGTTGACTCTTACCTGCCCTCTGGGATGGACAATTAGGAATGGGCAATAGATGCTGCCTAGCCAGCAGTGCCCTCATCCCGTGAATGAATAAAGGAAAAATAATTGTTATTACACATGTCTGGAGCAGGTGGGATTTGAACCCAGGCGTCCTGGCCTTGGAGTAGAAACACTACCAATGCATCATAAGAGGGCTCCTGAAACAGGTTTTATTGAAGTTAAGCTTCGGATATCTGCTTCCAGGCACTATGCCACATGGTGGACGTCACATGACTATGGCAGACTAGAAATCCAAATATTCCTCTTCTGATGCAAAAAAAGAAAAAATAATGGTATGCATAATCATGAACATCTTTTAGTTTCCTAAGTTACCAATTATATACATTACTTTGCATTAACAGTTCATTATTTCCATCAGTATGTGTATGCATTGCACACTCAGACCTTAATTATGTGGTTCTTTTAATTGCATGTGTGTTTTGTTGGCATTGATTGTTCATTTAAAGTGGACAGAATAGTATCTAACTGTGTCAAGATAATTAGCTCCTGCAAGTGCGAAGAGGCCTGCCCCCAGCTTCATCTATCATCTGTCTGGCTTTGAGTTTACCAGCATCTCTCTATCTTACTTAGCCTGGCACTCATTACAAGCACTGCGCTGTTGGCGTGGTCCCTGATTTCATCTCTCAAGTTTGGCCAGTGGAGAACATCACGTGACTTGCATGGATGTAATTGAGCATCTCTCCTCTCAACTCCTTTGGGATATTACTCTATTTTATTTGTATAATATACCATGTCAGGCTGTCAAATCATTCTTATATGCTCTTAAAGCAACAGATATGTCCTTGATGCACATGGACAGCAGCAATTCAAGAAGGCAGCTCATCACCAGCTTCTCAAGGGCAACTGGGATAGGCAATAAATGCTGGCCCAGCCAACAATGTTCACATCCCACATCCCCATGAGTGAATAATAAAAAGTCTATTCAACGGAAGTATTTATTGAAGTGAAGCTTAAGATGTCTGTCTCCAGACTGTACGCCTTATGGCAGAGGTCACATGATCTAGATACACTGATACTTGGAACCTGCATTCTCTTAGTCAGTGTCAGTTTCTTCTTTGGCCTTAATTTAGATTGCCTCCTCTTCCTTCATTGTTAAGTCATATAAAGTTGAGGAACCTAATAATAGAGAAGTGAGTGGTAAAGGAATTTAAGGAGTGAATTATAGAACATAGGCCCAATCAGCTGAAGGCAAGCCAACAAATGCTAGGATGAACTATACATCGATGAGTAGAATTTCCCTTCTATTCACATGGACCAACTCATTACATTTTGGGGATGTTTAGTATAACCAGTCCTTGTAACCTTTGAATGACAGTGGTCCAATAGAATTCTGAAACCTTACCAAATTACTCTTTTGGTGAATAAGAAAGAAGATAAAGTTATGAACTTAATAAAACATTCACTATCTCTTTAATGTATGTATAAATAGCAAATGAACTTGTAGCGATAATAGCCCCTATACTAGCTGTAAAGTTTTTAATGATGCATGGAAATTATCACCAATAGCACTGAGAATGTTGTCTCTGTGTTCTTCAGATGACACTGCTGTCTTCCTGCTAAACCTAAGGCTTCAATTCTAATTCTCTGATTTTCACTGTTGTTTCTGGCATTGTACCAAGCCCGCACAGAACTTTTACAATATAACATCACTGCCAGCCCTTTTTTGAATCCTAATCATTTTTGCCTGGTAAATCAAGTAACAGCAGAGTACTGTGATGAGCTTCCAATCTCATTTTATGGAATGAATTTTTTAGCAGGTGCCTCTGGGCCCTGACATGGGAAAGCCTCATCCTCAACCATAATGCCAATTTCTGGTGGCAAGATTTAACACTTTCCCTGTGCAATGTATGAAAACTGGAATTTTGTGATATCACTCCTTTACAATAATAGTCCAAGAATTAACTAGCATTATAAATTTATAAACAGTGTACATTTATCATAGTAATTACCGACAGGCTGTCAGTACACATAAATAAAGCATGGTAGGCCTGTACCATGAAGTTGCCACCAATGAAATGTACTTTATAGTCTCCATGAGCCAACAATAAGGAACCATCCATAATAAATCAAAATGATTAGTTGGTTTATGTTTTAAGATGTGGATAACAGTATAAAATACTGGGCTTTAGGGAATTTTTTTTAACATCAGAAGTTGAAGGACAGGATACTGTTGTGGGAGTTTTTATGAGGGATCCCACACATTTCTGAGAATGAACAACATGGTCTGAAAAGGAAAAGGTCATATCCTGTGGTATGTTAAAGGTGCAACTAAATGGGTAGGCAGGAGATGTATTTTATTTGGTCTTTCAAACAGTGTTTGACAAAGCTACTCATGCAAGGCTAATAAGAACACTTAATGTGCGTGATATGGCTGATTAAATGATTGAAAACTAGTTTAAGAACAAAAAACAGGAGATTGTAACAAGAATTAAATGTTATGCTCAACAAAAGTAACAAGTAGAGTCTCACACTGTTGTGAGACCTAGCTATTTACAATATTTACAAACAAGATGAACTTGGCTAAATAAAGTTCATCCCCACCATCTAGATAATGATTTGATGGAGAGGATCACACACTCATTGTAGGACATACCTGATTATTTCAATCCATTGCCTTGCTGTGCCAGATTAGTGCTCCATGGATACACCAGGGTGTCAGCAATAGTATTATTCAATGTGCTCATGATGCATTAATAATAAGTAGAAAGGAAATGTATTATTCTGACTCAGAATTAGACCCATTACATGCATAGTCCTAGAGTGTGACTCCATCATTGGAGAGAAGAAAGGGAGAGAGGGTCACTAGACCTTAGGCAAGGGATGAAGTTAAGAAGGCAAGACCTTCATGGTGACCGCAGGTGGTGCAGGAAATTAACTCATGCTGTTGGCATCACTCTACATTGCAAACCAGCCATCCAGGCAAATAAGCTAAACAACCTCCATGAGTTAAAGTATAGCTGGTGGAACTTAATGTGGATAAATGTAAAATAATACAAATTGCAAGTCAACAGCAAGTGTGGGTAACCCATTATAAAAGAGAGTACTTGGAGTTGTGGGACTAGGTTAAACCCAATACAAACAAGTTTTCCTCTTCAAATACTACAATCTATCACATTTCAGGAAGTAACATAAGGTTTCTATTAGTATAGGTCGAAATGAAAAGCTTTTGTAAGTAACTTGCTCAGGTCTCTTTGTAAGCACAGCCCAAACATGTAACCACTGCCACCTTTAAGGATAAAATGAATAGGAATTCTACCACTACCAAGATTCTCTCCAAGTCAAATACCATCTTGAATTGGAATTATATTGCCAAGTCAGAATCCTGGAACACATCACCTAACAGCAACTGTGGAAGTACCTATAGCACTGACATTGCACTCAAGAAAGCAGTTTAATACCATGTTTTCAAGGTCAATCAGGAATTGGCATTGCCAATGATACTCACATCCCATGAATGAATATAAGAAACTGGATCCATGAACATATCCTGAAAATAGCTGCCTGGTGTCATGCAGATATTAATGAAGCAAATTTGATTTTAGAGTTTATTTGGAGGCGTTGCACTACAATTCAGAGTAGGTTGTATAAAAATTATATAGATTAATGTGCGGCTAATTCTTTAAAATGGTATACAGTTTTGGTCATCCTATCTTAAAGGATGTAGAGGCAATGTAGAATCGATTTAGGAATGAGTGAGCAGATTCATTCCAGGTTTTAAAGGCTTACATTATGAAGGATAGCCAAACCTCTAAATTGACCTTGGCTGGAGGAAAGATGACATGACTTACATAGAAGAGAAATGGAAAAATGCACGTCAGAGATCAGATGTATCAAACTTACAAAACTTCAAGGAAGGAATGTGACTAGGAAAACTTTCATTTTGCGCAGAACATTTGGGCTTTCTACCGAAGGATGGGACTTGATTCTGAACCAACTGCAATCTTGGCTAAGTAGTTGGATCAATATTTGTGGAAAAGTTGATTGAGGGTTATAAAGAAATGTAACAATGGAACTTGATTCCTCGCCCTGTATTCCCTTGAGTAAGCTTTCCTCTTGGCAGAGGCAACTTACTGTATTTATCCTTATAATAAAAATACAGTCTTTATTTCATCTAACACGTTGCTTATCATCATGTCATAATCTGTCTTGCTAGTTCGACATTTATTCTTCATTGGATAAAATTACAAATTGTAGAAATACAAGATATTTACAAAACTAAAATAAATGTGACTTATTTTTTCAATTTGATGTGAAATGCTGACAGAATTTTGGGCAGATTAACAAGTACAGTCTTGGACTACATTCCTTATCTGGTAGCTGAGTTTTGTCAGTATTTGCCATACTGTAGTACTCTTTACTCCGTGTTGCAGCTCCTCTGTGCTTTACTGTAAAACGTCTGCAGGGTGGTTCCGATTTCTGAATTCCCCTCTGAATTGTTTACCACACCAGCCCCAACACAAGGCACATGGTTTCAGTATAAACGCAAGAGTGAAATATTGCAATGGTCTGTGTTTCATCTAAAGATACAATGTATTCTTTGTTGGTCTGTATGTAGGTTTCAGTAACTGCCAACAATAATTTGATCTACTCAATGTTGCCTTTAATTATCATCAGCTGCCTTAACAAACTGGGTGCAGGTTTAATCTTCTCAGAAGACTAGAAGCTTTTTTTTACTCTACAGGTCAATGTGACTTATATTCGTTAATTTTGTGTATTTCAGCACATTGTTTTGGAACAACTTTCTTTACACCTTTTTATCCAACTCAGATAAGGCAGATAACACTTCTCTCTAATAAGAAACTGGGTGGAGCGATGTGTTGCCTTGTCCTTTTCACCTCTTAGACCTAAGTTTGACCTAGACAGAGCATGTGATTACTTCCTTTTGTTCAAACATTTAAGTGCAAAATGTATGTTTGTGAAAACTTATTTGAGATCCTAATGGAATTGAGATTGAATAACAATAGTGGAAGCATGTCCATACTTCAAAGAAAAATCTCCAATATTTTATGATATACGCTCTGTCCAACAATTGCCCTGATTTATTTTGTTTCTGTTTGAACAGAGTCACATTTATACAGGCAAGTATCACTGAGAAGAAAGACTTGTGAGAAAAAGACTTCTCCACAACTCAGGTACCAGTAAATCGCAATGTACCACCATACCAAGTTGTAAGTGACCTCGATGTGAGGTAAGTTAAACCATAGTTCATCTCATTTGTCTCTAAACAGTGATGTGGCTGCAAGTTAGCAGAGATCTTTGCAAATGGAAAACACAGTCAGCATGCTAAATACAAACTACTCAGCAAAGTAAGGACCCACTTCCTTTACAGCAGCAATGGCACTCTGCATGAGATCTGACCTGAATAAGTTTCGCTCCTTCCCTTTGGAGGGTGTTGGCTCATTATGGGATATGGTTCAAACAAACTACCCTTCAATATTACATTCAAGTTGGGCTAGTTTTCCTATATGATGTTGATAAAATACATCAGCAAGCTGCTCAGAAACGAAGGGCAGCGTGGCTGGACTTTAGTTCATTCACACCTGAAGTCCACACACACATTTTCCAACTGTTCTGACTGGAGAGAAGCAAGAAACTTGTTTGATTTCTCTTTCTGGCTTAATAGTGCTGAAGCCAGTTATGAATTACAGTCATGGAATCATAAAGTAATACAGAATGGAAACTGACCCTTCAGCCAATCTGGTCCATGCTGACCATGGTGCCCACTCAGCTCATTCCAATTGCCCGTATTTGGTCCATATCCCTCTAAATCCTTCCCATCCATGTACCTATCCAAATGTTTTTAAAATTATGCTATTGTACCTGTTTCAACCACTTTCTCTGGCAGTCCATTCCATATATATACGCCATGTTCTGTATGAAGAAGTTGCTGCTCAGGTTCTTCATAAATCTTTCCCCTCTCACCTTAAACCTATGCCCTCTAGTTTTCAGTTCACCTTCCCTGGGAAAAAGACTATATGCATTCATCCTATCTATGTCCCCTCATGAGTTTATACACCTCAATAAGGTCACCCCTCATTCTCCTACGTTCCAAGGAATAAAGTCCTATCCTGGCCCACCTCTCTCTATAACTCAGGCCTATTAGACCTGGCAACATACTCGTAAATCTTCTTTGTACACTTTCCAGTTTAACTATGTCTTACCTATAACAGGGTGACCAAAACCGTACGCAATTCTCCAAGTGTGGCCTTACCAATGATTTATACAACGGTAACATAATGTCCCACCTATACTCAATGCCTTGACCAATGAAGGCCAACATGTTAAATGCCTTCTTCACCACCCTGTCTACCTGTGATACCGCTTTCAATGAACTATGTACTTGTACTCCTAGGTCCCTCTGTTTCACAACACTCCTCGGGACCTTACCATTTACTGTATAAGTCCTATCTTGGTTTGACTTTCCAAAGTGCAACACCTCACACTTATCTGTATTGAATTGCACTTGCCAATCCTCAGTCCACTTCCCTATCTGATCAAGATCCCTTTGTAATTTTTCATAATCTTCCTCGGTATCAACAATACCTCCTAATTTTGTATCATCAGCAAACTTACTAATCACGCCTTGTACATTCACATCCTGATCATTTATGTAAATGACAAATAACAAAGGTCTCCAACCTGCTGCCCAAGCAGGTTGGAGACCAAATCACTCAGAATAGACCAGAAATAGAAATGGTGGTCTTTTGTCCATGCATCTTGCTATATGCAATCCGTGCTTTTACCAATTGGTTACCAGAAAAGCTCAACTCAATTTTCTTTTAGTTGAACCAAAAATACAACTTATTTCATTTTTGCAATGCTTAATGTGCACTGATTATATCACTTTTGAATTATGTTGAGATATATGATTTCTAACATGACATTGTAAACAAATTAGGAAGGATGGACCCGATTCCTTTCCTTGTCCCACTCCTTCACTGCGTGTAACAAAATTTCAACTTAAAAAGAGAGGTGATATTGCCATTGTATCAAACTATATAATGCTCAGTATCAGAAACAAGCCAGCTAGGTTCCTTAAGTAACAATTGAAAAACTAGGTTAGTGCAAACAAAATGTACTCAAGCAAAGATGTAAAGATTATTGGCAAAATGATTAAACTGCAAATATATATAATTACCTTATTGAAAATTATTGCACGTATATGTAGAATCTCCAAACGTGGGGAAATTCTCTAAAAAAATCTACAATGTCATCTGAAAAGTACTTTTGCCATGTAACAGAGTAAATTCATTAAAAGAGAATTAGTCATAGAGGGTAGAATCTTATAGAAGCTGAGCAATGTGACCAATGGTGAGAAATGTGGCAGAATCATGTGAGAATTCAAGTGAGACCTATCTCAACATGAGAAACAACTCACTATATCTTTTAACCAAATTCCAGGCAAGATTCTCACTTGGCATAGTTAGTTACCTTTAAGGGAGATCATTGCTTGTTAAGTTCCTTCTTAACTGCAGATCTTACCTCACGAAAATGCAGTTTTCTATTGTACCACATGCCCGAACAAACTAGATGCCAAGAATTCTCAACATGGAAGTCAGAGGTGCTACCCAGTGACTTCAGCTCAGCACTGACTGTGAAGAACTTCCAGGTTGGTCATCAGACAACAGCATCTGTCAGTGAGGACTTGATGGGCCACATGGCCTGCTTCTACACCGTAGGGATTCTATGATCCTATTCAATGTCTCAGGTCATGATCCATGGGCATCAGCCACACACAACCATATATGCAGACATCGGCATGCGACATGTACCATCCTCTAAGAACTCTTGTGGCGCATGTGCAATCCACATACAAGGTGCTTCTGTATTTCAGTGCTGCACCCTTGTATGTCCTGGCAACTATCATTGTAACATCCGGGGACATGCACCCAGCTCATCGACTGGACTAGGTTGTGTCTCTGGGCTCTTCGCTCACTGTCATAGCGCTCCGTCATTCCCTCTCAGCCTACTTGAATACTCACAGCATCCGTGTCTTGCCTTGCCTTTTTGCACCTTGCCCCTCAGCCACAGTCACCAGGCTCACAGTAAGGCTATATTGCCATGTTTTTTAGTGCAGATATAAAGCCAAAAAGCTTGTCATGGTTGTCGACAACCTCAGTCAAGCCAAACAATGTAGTCTTTCATCAGGGGTTCCTAGGATATTAAGTCAAGGACAGTCTCCGATTCCAACCCAGGGACTTGGACATGTTCGGTCAGAGGTGAAAAGTGGCCCTCAAGATCCTCACCTCATAATGGGTGAGATGTCATGCAGCCTACCACCTGCCTTGAGTCTTTCTTCCCCATTTTGGTCTGTTTCCATCATAGTAGGAGAGAAAGTGGCAGGTATTAAGGGAGATGAAAGTGGGTGGCACAGCTGCAGTTGGTGGCACTTATATTCATTGACTTTCTTCCTACATTATTGTGCATTTCCCCAGACAGCTGAGTCTGCACGGCCGTGGATGGCAACCTCAAACCAGGTTGGCATGGTATGATCTCATGGCTTCCTGTATTGGTCCTGGGGAAAGAGGACATCCAATTTTGGCATCACCCTTCCCACAAATTGAGGCATTAATTTTCTCTTTTCTGCCATGTCCAGGGAAAATATTAAGAACTGAGCAGGGCAACTCCAGAGAAACCAAGCTTGTCCGAGTACACCTTTTAAAGGAAGCATTGACACCAGGGATGCTGGGTCATTCTGGATATTTCAGCAGTGGTAAGTTGTTTCAGGTAGAGGGAATGGTAGAATGGGATTAGGTAGTTAATGAGGTGAGTTTGATGAGACAGTGAGAAACCCTCCATGAAGATTGATGAAAGTGACACAGTCAAAAAAAAAATAAGATTCAGCTTAGATTGTCCAAATGTTGGTCTGTTGTTGAGGTGACTTCTACACAAGCTGTTGGCACTGGGATTTCTTCCTGGATTAGGTTTACCTGGGTGAAATCTCATTACTGGGAGACAATTGTGGTAGATTCTGAATCCTTTAGGAACTCCTGAGTTGCAGCAATCAAGGCTTCTTCCTTCTGGAATCCTCTAGTTGTGATGATGAGATCTTCCAAAGGGATTACAACCCACAAACTTTGAAGAGAGCGATTTCAGAGAAAAGAGAACAAGCAAAAACTATTGTTCTCGTCAAGTTATCTTTCTTGACTCTGTCTGATCAAATCCACTATTGTTTTGTTCACCCACAAACTGGGTCGCGAGGCTTCTGTTTGAAAGTGTCATAGACTTGGCATCTCCATCCAAGTAGCTTATTCCTTGTAAATGTAAAATTGTTGTTGCTGCAGTCAATGCCTTTTTTTTTGCAAAATGTATCATCGAAAAAGTTCAAGATATACATCTGCTCAGACAATGTAACTATCAATTAATATTTAGATAACACATCTTCATAACAATGGAATGGGCAGGAATTCTGTTCAGGTATTTGTTGCACATTTGGTGATCTGCATTGTTTTAATATAGGAAAGAAAAATCCATCAATTGTGTGATGTCCCAAGAAAATAAAATGATAATAACTTTGGATAATCTGTTTTGGTGCTGTTTGTTGAAGGTTTATTGTTAGCCAATACAAAAATACAAAAGAAATACAAAAATAGAACTCACCTACCCTTCTTCTACAAGCATCTTGGAATCTTTTAAATCTGCATCTGCTCTTGCATGTGGATGTAAAAGATCCCAAATCCTTAATTTCTCACTGGCTCCTAATCGCACTAAAAAAGAGCTCTCCATTGCCACCACACCTATCTGCTGTTCTGTAGTGTCCTCTCGATAGCTCTCTTAATTAACAACTTACATTAGCCTCCATTGAATTCAACAGTTCTGTTCTTCTGAGAGTTATTTTCCTTATACATCTGTTTTAGTCTGATATATTTTTGGCCATGAACAGTTATTAACTAGGTTTTGTGTTAGCTTATCCCAAAGAGAGAGAAAAGGTGGTTTTAAAAGCATTCAATTCTTCTTCAATGCTGTTGCTATTCCTGTCAAATGTGACCACATGGACATTCTTACCAAAGTCATCTACCATGTTTGCAAAGTTATAATCTTATCATCTAATTCTACCAAAGAGTGGGAGGCATTAAAACAAATAGTTTTCTTGACCATCTTATACTTGAGAGAGTTTTGTTTGAGCTAAATCACCCCTTAAGGCTCTGAACTGCTGATGATGTTTTGATTCAAGACTAAACAGGCATACAGGCTAAAATTAAAACTATTTGATTGTGTAATAGATCAGTAAGGCAGAACTATAACTTTTGCTGCAATTTCCTGCATTCTTTTTAGCACATAAATATAGCAACTTGTACACAATTAGAATTTGTATAACCCTTGAATCATATAACCCTTGGCTAAACAATATGCTACTTGGTATTTCCCACTGAATTCAGTCAACTCAGGTATGTAAATCATATAAATGAAGGAGAAAATTAGATAGAAATAGTTTTTTTTCTCTTTTTCCTCCAATGCTGCTGACTCCCTCCTGTGGTACAGTTTATAGGGGTGTCAGCATCTTTCTGGTTATTCTTTCCGTTTAAAGATTGTAAATTTTGACAGCTGACCCAACAATAGTAGGCATCATAAATGAGCTTGATTCTACCCTCAGCTGACACTTCCCAGCAGAAGTGATTAGATGATAAAAATTCTGGCTAATGTTTCTTCTCTAGGGCACTGGACCCTATTGCTTTGTCTTTGCTGACACACTTGCTAAAACCCAATTCAGTGCAGATAGGGAGTAGAGCTAAAGACCTACAGAGTTAACAAGGTGTAGAGCTGGATGAACACAGCAGGCCAAGCAGCATCATAGGAGCAGGAAGGCTGATGTTTCGGGCCTAGACCCTTCATCAGAAAAGGGGGAGGGGAAGGGGGTTCTGAAATAAATAGGGAGAGAGGGGGAGGCGGATAGAAGATGGATAGAGGAAAAGATAGGTGGAGAGGAAACAGACAGGTCAAAGAGGTGGGGATGGAGCCAGTAAAGGTGAGTGTAGGTGGGGAGGTAGGGAGGAGAAAGGTCAGACCAGGGAGGACGGACAGGGCGAGTGGGCGGGAAGAGGGTAGTAGTTGGAAAAGGGGGGTGGGGCTTGAGGTGGGAGGAGGGGATAGGTGGGAGGAAGAACAGGTTAGGGAGGCGGGGACGAGCTGGGCTGGTTTTGGGATGCGGTAGGGGGAGGAGAGATTTTGAAGCTTGTGAAATCCACATTCATACCATTGGGCTGCAGGGTTCCCAAGCGGAATATGAGTTGCTGTTCCTGCAACCTTCGGATGGCATCGTTGTGGCACTGCAGGAGGCCCAGGATGGACATGTCGTCTGAGGAATGGGAGGGGGAGTTGAAATGGTTCGTGACTGAGAGGTGCAGTTGTTTATTGCGAACCGAGCATAGGTGTTCTGCAAAGCGGTCCCCAAGCCTCCGCTTGGTTTCCCCGATGTAGAGGAGGCCACAAGGGTACAGCAGATGCAGTATATCACATTAGCAGATGTGCAGGTGAACATCTGCTTGATGTGGAAAGTCTTCTTAGGGCCTGGGATGGGGGTGATGGGGGAGGTGTAGGGGCAGGTGTAGCACTTCCTGCGGTTGCAGGGAAAAGTGCCGGGTGTGGTGGGGCTGGAGGGGAGTGTGGAGCGGACAAGGGAGTCACGGAGAGAGTGGTCCCTCCGGAAAGCAGATAAGGGTGGGGAGGGAAAAATGTCTTTAGTGGTGGGGTCGGATTGCAGATGGCGGAAGTATCGGAGGATGATGCATTGGATCTGGAGGTTGGTGGGGTGGTATGTGAGGACAAGGGGGATTCTTTTTTGGTTGTTATTGCGGGGATGGGGTGTGAGAGATGAGTTGTGGGAAATGCGGGAGACACGGTCGAGGGCGTTCTCGACCACTGAGGGGGGGAAGTTGAGGTCCTTGAAAAACAAGGACATCTGAGATGTACGGGAGTGGAATGCCTCATCCTGGGAGCAGATGTGGTGGAGGTGAAGGGATTGGGAAAAGGGAATGGCATTTTTGCAGGAAGGTGGGTGGGAGGAGGTGTATTCTAGGTAGCTGTGGGAGTCGGTGGGCTTGAAATCGGTTTCTAGGTGGTTGCCCGAGATGGAGACAGAGAGGTCCAGGAAGGGGAGAGAGGTGTTAGAGATGGTCCAGGTGAACTTAAGGTTGGGGTGGAAGGTGATGGTGAAGTGGATGAACTGTTCGAGCTCCTCGTGGGAGCATGAGGCGGCGCCGATACAGTCATTAATGTAA
>NW_025968297.1:14013-25000 GCF_021869965.1 Rhincodon typus
TTTCTGATGAAGGGTCTAGGCCCGAAACGTCAGCCTTCCTGCTCCTATGATGCTGCTTGGCCTGCTGTGTTCATCCAGCTCTACACCTTGTTATCTCAGATTTTCCAGCATCTGCAGTTCCTACTATCTCTGACCTACAGAGTTGTTTTGCTCACTTACACACTACACCTGTAACTTGCATTGCTCCTGGAGCTCTAAGCTTTTCTTTACATTAAACATTTCCTTTGCTCTCAGTAAACATACATTTGGAAATCAGAACCAACAATTACTCATAGATATAATTGAAAAGGGCTGCGAAAGAAAACACAGTAAAACAGAAAACATCCTAATGTAATATATAACTCACATAAAGCAAAATAAAACAAAGTGCCAATGTTTACATGCTGAACATCTTAAGACGTCTTACACTGGCTGGCCTGGGGTTCCCTTCCTAGTTGTATGTTCGATGCATTTGAAGCTGTGCTCACTTTGCCAAGGTTAGCAATGCCCAAATCTTCTCCTATACTCATTAGAATGCATTTGCTACTAAAATGGTGAGCTAGTAGATGGTAGAATACACTCCTTATTAAAATGGTAGATGGATATAAATTAGTGGAAATAATCAAGGAAGTGTCAAGCTCACTACATACATTTCTTCTTGAAGTATGGAAATAAGTTTCACTTATGCAACCATTATTCATGCATTTAGACATGGTATGTTTGTGAAACTGCAAACCAGGAAGCTTTTCAATTTTTAATGTTACTTATATTTAAGTCATACAAATCCATTCGTAGAATGAAAATGCATGGACCAGGACTTAGTGAAAACAATAATAATTATATGAATAAATATTAATAATACTTAATATTAATAAAATAATTTTAAGAGTACGATTGGAAGATGTTTATGTTTGAGATATGCCACAGCATTCTATAGATGAAGGAGTTGATGGACAGATGTTAAAGATTGAGGCACCTTGCAATCATGTCTACAACTCACTTAAACCCAAAATTCCCATTCATTTGCACCCAGGCTACAGATCCATCAGGGTATAAATGCAAAACAAACTTTAAGCCATGCGTATTTAAAGTTAAAATATTAGGTATATGAATGAATAATTATTACATGTCCATTAAGAGTTATTGCACTTATATGTTTGATAGCATATTGTGTTTTAATGTGTACATCCCATAACATAGCACATACATTTAGAAGGCTTATAGTAAAAGGGAATATATTTTGAGACTTCACTAATATATATAGTGAGTTGCTGATGTACAACCAGTATTGACATAATTTAGATTATGTTGAACCAATTACTTTCAAATTGCCCACATACATTTATAGCTTCCTGTTTTGCATTAATTTTTGCAGTTTTTATGATGAATGTAATAAAGAGAATTTTTATATTCCAATTTCCCTTTTGAAGCTGTATTTATATAAACATATATACATTATATAAAAAGTGAAAGAAAACGAGAACTGGCTGACAGAAAAAACATAATGTTTAACATCTTGATAGAATAACACAGTCAGGGACTGATAAAATTGTCTGTAAGTAAAATATAATATATGATGTTGATTAACAATAAGATTCTGTAACTGATATTCAGATAAATTTTCTAAATACTTGTCATGTATTCAAAGAGGGCCTGTAAATATCCCCTCTATATCCCCACCTATATGACCAACTAATACAGGCAAGGCCTTTGTGACAGTTTGCCAATAATTTCTGGTGAAATAATAAAGTGAAAAGTGCAAGTGCAAAGACATTAGACTGACTATGTAAAGCATCCACTACAGGATTCTCCTCTGGGCATCAGAATCCAAATAGGGATTTACAGCTTGCACGTGCAAGCAGTGAGGCTAATGTGAAAATCTTCTGAGAGGTGACCTTCTACTTGCCCACCTCCAAGCTGGCCATCTAATTAAGGGTGTCATACAGGTTCTTGATACTGTCAGTTCAATCAGAGGGTTGGCAGCTCTAGACCCAATGGTCAGGCCATTGGTAGAGAAGACGTTCCGAATAGAGCCCAGATATCACAAGAGCACTTCAACAATTTGACACGCTTACTGGCTTGGACATCAATGATTAAGTAGTTGAGATATCGACAATAGGTGAATCAGGATGGAGGGGAAATTCTTCCATGTCAGCTGTCACTGTAGCCTTTTGGGAACTTCCTGTTCCTCAGCTGACCCTTTTCCCAGTCTGTCCCAGGAAAACTCCGTCAGCAGCGGTAATACATCAGTGAAGTGTCCTGATGTGGTCTCCTCCTATTTTTCCAGTTCCCTGTCTCCATGTCTATCACTATTGGGTGAAAAATAAAGAAAAACAGTCTGGCTAAAGATAATTTTCCTCACAATAAAATATCTTGAATAATATTTACTAGAATTTTCAAATGAATCAAATAATTGGTAAAATAGTAACTTTTGAATTGAATTGAATCATTTATTGTCACATGTATTCAATGTAAGAATACAGTGAAATGTGTGTACCTTCGCCGTACATATATGGCACCATTCACAATAATTTACAATAAGATAAGGGAAAAAAGATAACTTAAAAGAGTCCAACTTTCTGTTCCACAGTCACAGTCCCACTCCGGGCTTTCCTGCCCACGCCATGCCGCTGTAAGCATCCTGCTCTAGGCTGCCCGACTGGTTCACTGCAGTCTACACTTGACACCATTGATTCTGTGTGGTTATCCTCCAGTTCCTTCTCCTTTTGAAAGTATCATTTCAAGTTTTTCCATCGTGCAGGTGTATTTTCACCAGTGGTAAATCTCTGATAATTTATGACATCAGTAAAGAAAGTAAACTTGGTTTCTTCCATCCACTTAACAAGCTCAATAGACCATTCAGCCAAGGAAAATGTTATCTTTCTGAGATCTTCCTAACACAGACCAGATCTTTTGCGCAGGTAGTAAAAGCATCAATGATAAGTAAAATAGGCACAACTGTAGAGATTAAACAACATAATGATTATGTGAAATTGATTGGAGCTGTAATATTACATGGCTTGTTTTGCTGATAGGTGCATTGTTCCAGCACTAGAAAATCAAACAAAACATTCGTAGAACAATGGAAGTGTGTTTTTGTCCTAAATATGACATCCACTTCACATTCCAACTCCTATAAATTGTGGAAAACAGAACATGGTGCTAGGAAGACAACTTTAGCATCTGGACTGTTAGGTTGGGCAAATCTCATTCCAATAGGCAGCTTCCCTTCCTGTGGTTGCCACTCTTATTCCACGATATGGGAGAACTGAGGCGTTATACTCAAGCCTCAGTTTGCATTCTTACGATGTATAGCTACCTTACTTAAAAGGTGAATATGTTCTCATTTGTAACCCTGTTACTAGTATCGATACCAAGTTGTCTTTTCATGCATTTGAGTATTTTTTTTGCTTTTCTTCGACTTTATAATTGGTTGATAGTACAGACCTTGAGTATTGCTGAAAAGAAAGCACATTTTATTGAAGATTTACCTCCTGCACATGTAAGGACACTTTGCAAGAACACAAACTCAAGTGAAAAACCAACATTTTTGCTGCAATAGAAGAGAATGCTGTTTGGTGCCTAGTGAACTCTGACTGTTTGAATATAGAGAATGCATCCCTTATTGCTGATTGAAAGTTAACAGCTAGACTTTGTTAAACTTTAAACCAGGCAGGTTAACTCTGATTGGTTAGGGCATTCCCTTGTGAAATGAACCAATAAATGGCTATCTTACTGAATTGAATTATGTGTGTTCATAAAATAACCTCAGAGAATGCTGGAGAAACTCAACAGATTTGGCAACATCTTTCGAGGATTTAATAGAATTAATGTTTTGAGTCCAAAAAGTCTCTTCTGAAGAAGAGTCAGACTGGACTTGAAATGTTAACTTTGTTTCTGTCTCTACAGATGCTGCCACATCTGCTGAGTTTCTCCATCTCCTCTGTTTCATATTTTCAGGGTTTTATTATTTTACTTTTATTTCAGTGTCTCTACACATTTTTCTGTATGCAAAGAAGAGGGTGTGTATTAATGTATGTAGCTTCATTTGCACTCGTGTGCAACACTATGAACCCGACAATCGATTCTAAATTGATTGTCAGCATAATTTCACACAAAATTCGAATTATCCAGCAAATGTCGTCCAATTGCAGAATCGTATTTCATGTTGGACATTGTGCTGCAAATTTTTTGAGTGTGTGCTAATGTTATGATGATGGATCAGAAAATCCTAAGTATTTACAGACATTTTTCACTTTTCATTCCAAAATATGTTGCTTTTAAAAGGGGGAATACTACAAAATAAATAGTGGATTAAAATTCCGTCACTGTGATAAAGACCTGTGTGAAGCACATGGAATGCCGTACATGTAAATTGTCTTGAAACTCTAGATGGGAGAGATTTAAAAAGGAGGTATTGAGAGAATTAACTATCTCTCCCCTCTAGCAGAAAGCAGACATTGTCCAAGAATATTCAAGGACATGAGTTAAAAAGCTAGTTTCAGTTCTACTGAAGTGAACAAATGGGAATGAGCATTCTTGTGTGTACCCAACTAGATTAAAGGATTAGCACTTTGTGAAAATAAGTATCAAAGAACCAACTCCTATTTACCCCTCTGTTCAGGTAGGGAGCCTCCCTCACTCTGAGTACTGCAGACCAATTGAAGAAAAGGAATCAGAACAAAGAAATTTCAATCAAAGCCAAGAAATTATTGGCAACTACAAAGCCAAGAATCTCAAAAAAAATGACTATTCTGCTATCAGTGTCAATGCGACTGGAAACCTTCACTACACCGAAAACAACAACTCCTTGTGAACAATTCAGGGACTAATGCGTACAGCTCTGTTTTTAACTTTAGTCGTTTCAGGACTCATCTATTATTTCTAACTGATATGTTGCGTTACTAATTCTTCCTGTGTTTGGTAATTAATAAGTTCACTCATTTTGTTAATTCAAGAAAGCCCACTTAAATTGACTCCTTTTAAAACATAATTTCATTGGATCTGGGAGAATGATATCCATAAGGGGAGGGGTTCCTCATAAAATATAGCACGTTGCCACTAATGAATGGCCGGCTGAATAAAGAATTTGAGGCAGTTAATCCACCCTCACCCGAGAGCTTAACAATTTGGTGTGTCTTATGTGGAACTACAATGATGTGGGGAACCTCGCCTATCGTCTGGTCATAACAATGGTTAGCTCCGGTCGGTACCTCACTTGTTATGCACAGCCAAAGGGACGTGCTGTTTGATGTGATCTGCCAGTTATGGCCACATACCCAGTATCACACAGGCACTGAATTCATTTACCATGTTGTGATGGGCAGAAAGACTTTTTGGCTTGATGGCAGCAACCTGTTAATAGCAAACACTACTCGTGTTGCTACTACGTAGCAGCAGCATGAAACAGCTAGCTTCACTTGAGATACCTTACCCCTTCATGGTAATCGGAGATAGGCTGGGTACCAAAAGTGACAATCTTAGGGCCTTGCATCAGTCTGTGTGATATACAGTGAGAAATGACCTGATCAGGCCAAATAGTTGGGTGAACTGTTCCAACTAGTTTTAAGTAAAGTCCCCATTACAAGATAAAGAATTGGAAAAGTCTTCATGGAAATATTCAAGATACTGAATAACATGAAATAAGATGACACATTGTTTCTATGTTCTTGATTGATGAGTTAACCATAGAAATAAGGAGCAAGAGGCCCTTTGATCAATGTGATTGGGTCATTATTCTGAAACATTGCCAATAGGCTATGGCTGTTTATTGTGCAGGACACAAGAAATGCATTTAAAGATAAAATTGCCCAATATTATCAGAAACATAGTCCCATTGAGTGTCAGAAAAAGCATGATTCGGATTAAATGCATTGTTAAATATGTACTGTGTATAACTTGAACTCAGTTAACACTATCATTGTGACTCACCTGCTGCAACCCACGTCCATTCTACACGTAATGGGTTTTCTCAGAAAATGTGACTTTCTACAGAAATTGCATCAGCGGACATAATGACAGGAGTAGATCCATCAATCAATGTGCAGTGAAACTTCTCAGGGTAATCTTGCTAGGCATGACAGGCATGGGAATTAAGATACATACAATATAAATAACAAAAAGAACATTGTGTAGTTTCACCATCATGAAGAAGTCTTTGTCTTTTGCAAAGTCTTGTGAATAATTGAGAAAGCAGATAATTGGAGGTTTTTGCTTGTAGTTAATAACACCTCCAGAGGGTAAACATGACTTAGAAGGTTTTATTTTATTATCTATTTTAATACAAGTCCTATCTTGATATTTTATTGCTACTTTGGCACAAATATTCTTCACTAGTTTGAAATGTTTAATGGAGTGGGGCAATGAATGTCTATGAACATCAAGTGCCAAATTTTGATTATTTTCACCAAGATTCTGTGCCAACATTAATAATGTACCTTCAAGACTCTGTGCATCATTTCTTTCCATGCAGTTAGATAATTTGTTTAAGGAAAAAAAAACTTTCCTCTCCATTCTTCCCCTTACTCAAGGAGTTAAACTCTCAGTAAAGAGCATCCAATGAGAGCTGGAGCCTTTGTTCTCAGGACAGTAGATCTGGGAGATGTGCTTCTTAAAGTGTGGTCCTGTCTCATTTTAATTTGCTGCTTTTATTTATTAATTGTATTGCTTACCAGATAGCAATATTTAATTTCAGACCAACAAGAAAGATTATGCACATCTAATAATCATGTGATATCATCTTATCCCACAACAAACCAATTCGATGATGAGAGGGCGAATTATGGGATGAGTAATTGTAGCAGGTCACGTTTCTATATGAACAACGAATGCATTATTAAACATTCTTATCTATGTTTTATGTAACTACTAATCTGATTATTAACATATTTTAGCATTAAAAAGTTAGAAGAATATCATTTAATCATATTGAGTAATCAATTTTTATTCATTAATATTGCAACGATTATAGTTTCCATGTGACAAATGCTATGACAGTTACATGTTAAATCCCTTAATTGTTTTATATTCAAATGTTTATATTAACAATTATTACATTTCACATTGTAATTGTTTAGAGCACTCTAAAGTACAGTGATATTTAATTCTATCATCAAGCAATAATTGCTTAAATTTGTCAAAAGTTATTTCTTCAACTTTTCCTTTAAACGTTTAAGATCATTCCATTTGAGTCTTACATAATATCTTAGTATCAAGGTTGGCAGTTTTAACTATTAATTGTTGCTTAAAATTGAAACAGAATAGCATAAACATAATGTGATAAAAAAACTGTCAATTTGAGATTCATTCCTGAGATCTGGACATTTCTACCAGCATTTAATGTCTCTCCATGATATGGAAGAAATATTTGGATTCTAGTTATGTGTCTACCTATTACACCCTGGAGAAAAGACGTTTCTATTTCAATGAACTTTACTCAACGTTGTTTAACTCTGTAGCATGCACTTTATGAATACAACCCACATCTGAGTAAAGCTGTTCATTTTCAGCCAGTGAGTTGTTCATGGCTCATCCAATTGAGACTGGCTCATATTCATAGCACACTGACTAGTCTCTAAACAAATGCAGTGCAATTGCTATGTGTGCTGTACATACAATCTGAATTTTAACAGCGCATTATGGAGTTTTGTAAATGGTTAAATTAGTGAAAGCGTTAATTCTTTAAACATAGCAAATTTGTTTTGCAGGCATTGGTAGACAACAGAGTATCCAAAAACCAACAGTATCTTCTTCTTGTACTTGACCACAATGGTGGTAGTTTCTCATGGTCTATACTTAAAATAGACCAGTGCAGTGGTGATCTATTTGTACCAAAATGTTTTGGTCATGTTAATAATAATAATGGACAAGACTATTTATAAAATGAGGTTGAAATTAGGTCTCCTGTGGAAAGTAAATAAAGTAGTCTTATTTATTTTTCTAATAGTTTAACAAATATTGTAGGTTGGTCGAAAAAAGAGTGATTTTGCAGCAAAAAGTTTGTTTATTGTGTACTGGGGCCTCCAGGTGCGTGCAAGCCTTCAGTCCTGCGGTCAAGGATGTGGTTAGATAGCAGGCTCGATCGTTTTTGCATGCTAGAAAGGAAACAGCTCGTTTTTGCAGTGCAGCAGCTCAAACTGAGCTATATTTTTTTTCTCTCAGCTATCTTCGATTCAGGTCACCTGATACTGGTTGGCCCAGTTTCGTGACAAGGCAGCAAGGGCCAGTTTCCGGAGCGAGAAGCACTGATGACGTGCTACACGCTGTCGGAGTACAGGACGACTGTGAGAAAGGAACCAGTGCTTGCGCGATTAGCCCCTTTCCAGTAAATGAGTACAGCTGCCGTGTATCACAAGTGATAACAGATCGGACACACATCTGAGAAACTGAAAACTGCTGCATTCTGCAAGAAAAAAAAACTCTGTGAGATGATAAATTAATACACAATTTAAAATACATAGAATTTCTGCAAGAAAAAAAAACTGTGAGATGATAAATTAATACACAATTTAAAATACATAGAATTTACTGCTGCAAAACTGGTTGTGAATTGTATATTTATACTGCACCACCTGTATTCAAAGGATAACATCACTTGCCATTAATTGAATTTGTGTTAACTTAAAGTCTTCTATTAAGTGAATAGAAACTGAAAATCCAAAGCATTTTTTTCCCTCTCCATAGCATGCATTTAAGTGAAAGAAATAACAGAAGCTTTCAATTATTGGTAAATATATGATTACATTCCAAAGTAAACCATCTCCACCAACATATATGACATTCCTCATTTCTATTGCCCACCTAATAGCAGTCAGTATAAAGAAATTAAATTATGTTGTCGAAATGACGAGTTGATTTGGATGGACTGAATCGGGGCTCCTCTTTCTCATCTTCCTGGTCATTCTTTCTCACCTGGCTATAATTTTAACCCTGCATTTAAAAAAAAAAGCCAACCAGCTTTACAGAAGGATTTGCAATGCTGACATTAAAAGAATTAACATTGTAAACATCAAAGCATTGGGCAAATAGATTAAATTGGCAAATTATCCAGGAACAGGTCCAAACAACTTTGCTACTTATGATGCATTTTTAAAATGACTGATTTCAGTGACGTTGCATGCTTTCTTGAGTCATGACACATTGCATGTGGCATGGCACTTCCAGGTACAACTATTGAAAATACAAAATATCTCTGTAAGATTTCAGAATACCGTGCATCGAGTTGACTGCTCTGGGGCACGCTTCAGAGGTAAGTGGGGAGGGTCACTAAGGTTGAGCAGAACAAGTCAGTGAGGTGGTGTGTCAGGCATGATGAATGGATGATTGTTGAATGATCTATTTCTCAGTATTTACTTGTTGGGTGGAACTGTAGATTACAGAAACACCTGATTGTAGCTTCAGAAACTATACAACAGGCCTTCTATTTGATGCTAGAAATCTCAGATAACCTGAAGGTAGGCTTGTGAGCTGTACACCAGTATGAAAATAACTAGACTAGGAAGCCAACCTACTCTGCCAATCATATCTGATGCCTTTGCAGAATGTGATCATGGTAACATGCAGGTGTTGTGAGATTTTGCACTGACAGGAACATTCCTAAGTGCCTGCTTAAGTAAACATTTACAAGGTGCAAACATGATAATCTCAATATGTGATTGATTACAAGTCTCTAGACTACTGTTGCTAACCCTATCGCATTTATCACAGCCAATAGAAGATCCTGTGAATGACACAGCAACAGACCTTTCCACAGTTTACATTTAGGTATTTTAATCAAATGTGTCCTGTTTGGACATGTTGAGACACACTACTGAAGTAGGTGACAATTCACCCAGGCCTTCTGGATGTAAGTTCTTGGATGCTATCACTGCACCACTACATCTTATCTTTCTATCCATGTATGTTGAACTCCTCTCTCTAATTAGCAATTTTCCCTTCAATTCTCCCAAACCCCAATCCTCATTATTCTCCTCAGAGATAGTCATTATTTACAAAGGTATACATTAAAATTAGATGAAGGATATTTCAGATAAGTAGAGATACTATACCATTAAAACATTAATGCCACATGGTAATGTATATGTTATAAGTCCATTATTTCGTTTCTATGATACATTGATAATTGGCTGGTTTGACCTCTTCCGTTGGCTACAGTCTTATTCAAGGGGCAAGGACACTTATTTAGTTTTGATTTCTGAGGATGTTAACTGTATGGATGACGACACTAAATGACCAGAAATCTTGATCATTTAGACTCATTGCTATTCTTCGTCAGTAAGAGTGTTGTTCAAGTGGTAGGTGGGAATCTTGTACTGAACTAGCCACCAACAATGGATCAGCAAGACTTATTTGTAAATGTTGCCACTCAATCCAATCCAGAACTTATTCTAGTTGTATTCCAGAAATGTTTGTTATGGAAAATCTTACTGTTCTCTCTCCAGTGAGAAAATCTAGCATATAATGAGGATTTTCATCCTTTGAAATTCTAAGTGTCCTGCCCATTAATTTTACTGGGCAGCAAATAATTGGTGTTAGAGGAGTCAAGGTTGCATTATTCACCTCTTGCAGACAAATAACTGAAAAGTTATTTTGGCAACATTATATGTATATACTGTAACTGCATGTCGGGTTAGAAGCAGGGAATTCTGTGGCAAGTAACCCCATTCCTTTCTCCCTAAAGGCTGTCAACCAAGGTATAAGTCAGGAGTGTGTAATAAAAAATGTGTGATTTATGGATAAATATTTTTTAGACTTTGGCTTTCAAACCAGTGGCATACGTTGTTTTTTTGTAATGAATGAGTTTAATAATTAATCAGGTCAGTGTTTTCAGGAGCATGATTTTAAACCAGTCTTTATAAGAAGAAAGATGCTTGTAGGCCTCTGAAGGGTCGATAGTGGTTTGTTTATATTGTCGAGTTTTAAGAAAGGAGAAAAAAATGTGTAAGCTGAGGACAATCTAGGATGAACAAGTTTTTAAAAATTTTTAAAAATGTTTATAAATTCAGTGTGA
>NW_025968298.1:0-25000 GCF_021869965.1 Rhincodon typus
TTAAACCTATACTGAACTTTATGGAAAATGGACCATTTCAACAAATATGGAGTGGAAGGCTGGAACAGCTGTTTGATGTCATGATAGGACAAGCTGGGAGGCCTCTCTGCATGCACACATGTTCATTCCTGTATACAGAGATGAGTGTGACCTCATCAAGAGTAGCTAAAAGTGCTGCTTTCATCACTTTGAAGGTTTTGGCTTCTGGAGCTGAATTTCGAGCCTAAGGATTCTTAAACAATTTAAAACAAAGTAATAGCATGATACATTTAATAAGAACCAAACAAAACTTTAGCAAAAAACCATACCATTTCCTTCAACAAATTGCTCCAAAAATTCCTGAAAATCCTTCGGTTCCTTCAAGAAACGGCTATATTTGTGAAAGTAGTATGATGACACAATCACATCCTTGGGATTTCTGGCAACATAAATAATCTAGGTTTGGAAACAAATACAGGAACAGACAAATCAGTTGTCAGCTGCTGCTCATTTAGTTTTGTCTCTACTGGGCAATAATCCACACAAACAATTAGGTTTAGTGCAAAAACAGAAATTGCTGGAAAAGCTCAGCAGGTCTGACAGCATCTGTGGAGGGAAATACAGTTAACCTTTCGGGTTGAGTGACCCTTCCTCAGAACTGGACCCGAAGTGTTAACTCTGATTTCTCTCCACGAATGCTGCCAGACCTGCCAAGCTTTTCCAGCAATTTCTGTTTTTGTTTCTGATTTACAGCATCCACAGGTCTTTCAACTTTTAATTAGGTTTAGTGCACTTGTTTTCTCCTTGCTTGTTTCGTTCCTGTTATTCTGATTCAATTCTTCTATGCTTTTTCACATCTTATTTGTCTCTTGACAGAATGTATAAATAATACCCTGTATTGCAGAATGATCATTTTGTGTAGAGGATTATAGGCCTTTGAAAGTACAAAAGTGACACTGAACCCATTTCCAAGATCATAACATATAGATTAAGAAGGACATTTTAATTCTTTCAGCCAGAAAGAGACACACAGCACCCAAGTGATTACCAGTCTTGTTTCCTTTTTAGTGACTGTGTGTGAAAAACATTTCCTAATGATCAGTCCTAAATTTATCATTCTGTATTTTAAACTTGTGACTGCTTATTCTATTCCCAATTTAGTTTAAAGTAACTTTTGAAATTTACCACCTCCAGTTCTTTCACTTTATAACATTCATTTGTAAGTTAAACGTGTAAAAAGAACATTTTTTTCCAGTCTAAAAATAGTGCCTCCACTCTTCCCTCCTAACTTAGGTCTCTACATAAAGCATTACCAACTTTACAGCTTTTTTCTGCTTCTTCAAATACTTTGTCCAATTTATTACATGATTTCTTAGATGGTCATTCAATTCCATTTTCTTTTCCTCTCTTTGGATGTGTACATTTTCTGCCTGTCTCTAATATCCATGGTGAACTGTATTCTTGAACCAGTTAAAGTCTTTGTGATATTGATACATCCAGGGCCTGTTAGGCAGGATTTTGGACCAGATAATTTGGTTTTATCAGCAAATTTGATAGATTTGAAAACTAACTGCATACCAAATCATTGGAGACAATATTAGCCACCTAATATAGATGACTGTTTGTGCGGACTGCTGATTAAAACGCACAGAAATCTGTGGCATGTCAAGAAACAGGCAAAAACTCGTAGACCTTTGCATTTATCCAAAACATCTTTGTTAATGTGGCCAAGAATCAAGCAGATATGATATTTTAACATGTTAATATGCAATTAAATGGAGTTCTAATCCTGGATTTGGTCTTTAGCTCCGTGTGCACAGGTTTCGTGGACCACCTGGAAAGTCCCAGGTAAGACAATGGGAATTAACAGGGCTGAGCAATTGACAGGCAAGAAAGGCTTTAAATACTCACATATGATATTGCTTCCTTACTTAAGTGAAATAGCTTTGCTCACCAGACTTGTTCTTAGAGTGTGTCATCACTCTTTGAGAGGTGATGTCCAAACCTTGGGAGGTCATTTGAGCTGTTTTGCCTTGAGCCTGCACTTTCCAGCTGACAGCCTTGTCATCAGCATGGCAGCTGTTTAGGAGGCTCTACTTTAGCAAGGGCAACAAATGGCTTCTCTTTAACTTCACACCTCTGAGTGGAACAAAAGGAATGAAGACAAAGCACTATGTTGCAGGAGATGAAACCCTCAACATGGGGCATACTGTGGCAGCAAATTAAGATTTTACACGAGATGGAACACCAGTGTTTAAGGAGACTCAGACTTTCTGCCTGCTGGTTGCTGACAATTCCAAATGGGCCACTGAACCCATTCAGTTTCAATTCAAGGTCCAGTATAGATATAACACAAATACTGATATCGTTCACCGCAAGACTACCTGCAGCATGAAAACAACTTGTGGCCAGTTGAAAGGGTGGTGACTGGTGCTATACCAGTGAACAAAAGTCAAAAGCAGCATTTTGTCCCCAATTTCCTCCGACATACAGATGATGATTCAGCCAAGTGCCTTCAATGTACTTGTGAATGAGATCCAAACCAGGTTCACAGAGGTAGAGCCAGGAATAGTATCACATTATCAGTATCACAGAAAATATATCACATTATTGAAAGAGATATAACTAATATGCTGCTAGAAATTAGAGGTACTATATGGTTAGAGCTTATTTTCTGTACATTTGAACTTAATCTGAAAAATAGATTGATACAGATACAGGTAAGTACAATTTCAATGTACCAAAGAACTTATTGTATTGCAATTATATTTAGAGTTGGTTTAAAACAAACCTTGTGCATTTTGTTTTTCACACAATTTGGCACCATTTGGTAGTTTAAGTGTGTTGTCAATAGCTGATAGTCTGTGTTTTCAGGCTTGAATCGAGTACTCTCTATCCATGGGGCTCTATGATAGAGATTCATCTCTTTTGTGGAATCACTGTCATTACATAAAATCAGACTTATGATCTGCTGCATCCAAGTAGTTCCTGAATGAGGGGGACACAAATAATTAATTAATTAACAGAAAAACAGGTGGAAAAAAGTGCCCGACCTTCCCTATCCTGGTGTGGGATGTTCATCATGCAATTTCTTTGTGACTTTAATCATAAGGTTTGTAAGCTTATTATAACAGCAATGTCATCAAATAAATAGCAACTCTTGTATTCACGAGGAGACTGTTCCATTCTTTCTGTCAGGGGATATGCATGCACTCAAAACAGGAGAATCAGAATACATGAGGAAATGTCATTGTTCTGAGACTGTCAGGAACCATTTTGAAATAATTGAAATGCAAAAGATATTCAAAATGCTTGAACAAAATAGTCAGTCTTATTCAAATTTTCAGACAAACGAGGGGGTGGGGAATCTCAGAGACTTATAAAATTCTAACAGGACTAGACAGAGTAGATGCAGGGAGGACATTTCCAATGGTGGGTTTGTCCAGATCCATCGGTCACAGTATGAGGATTCGGGGTAGACCATTTAGGACGGAGATGAGGAGACATTTCAGCCTGTGGAATCCATTACCACAGGAAGCAGTTGATGTCAAAACATTGAATTATTCATGAGGTGACTAGATATAACACTTGGGGCGAACAGGATCAAAAGTTATGGGGAGAAAGCAGGATTAGGCTATTGAGTTGGGCGATCAGCCATGTTCGTGAAGAATGGTGGAGCAGCCTCGAAGGGCCGAATAGCCTCCTCCTGCTCCCATCTTCTATGTTTCTATGTTTAAAATTCTTTCCACGGCTGTTTTTAAGGGTCGATGCTAAAATGTAATGTCATCAGCAAATGCCTGTTTAGGTAAATTTAATAATTTACATTCTGAGCAAACACTGGCTCCTAGCATCATCATATGAGATTAAGGTTTCCATTTATATTTCAAGTATCGTTAATTAAGTGGAATGACTATATATTAATCCACATTAAATCATAATCGCATTCTACAATGAGGTAGTTTCTCCAGAAACATCACCTCGGAGCCCATTTTTTTTTGTTATAGTACTACAGATATTTCCTTGCTATCATTATCAGTTCTCCATTTAAAGCTTCAGATGGTAGACAGGTCCTTGGATCACTATAAGACTTCAAAGTGGCATGGGGCAATAAGTTCCTGGCCTAAGGCTGAGGTTTCTATTTATAAAGCCGGCAAAGTGCCTGGAGATAGGGCAAGAGCACAGTACTTAGATGAGAGAAGTTGGTAATACTATACATGCATCTTGGACATCCAGTAGCAGAGAGAATGGAAAATGCTATGACATGCTTGCGGGGTGGGGGGTGGGGGGTGCGGGGTCAGCTGGCAACTGGACAGATCAGCCCATTCTGTCAGACACTGGGCCAACACATCTGTAAATCCTATGCCTTGTCTCTCAGTTTCTCCAATCGTGAAGGAGACCAATGCCGAGAAAATTCCGCTGTTAAAGAGATTCTTTATATTTGTTTGCGTTTTTTATTAACCATGACATATTTGAGGATTTCAAAAAGAGAACTGGATCATTATCTAAAAAGATCCATATCGTTACTGGAAAGAGATAGGGAATGAGACTTGGTGAATTGCTGTTGGAGCGAGCTCGCATAGGCTTGTTGGGCCTCCGAGGATGAAATCATTCCATAATTCTGTTGTTAGCTTCTTTCTCTTATTATAATAATTGCATGACACTTTTATGATGTTCTTCATCATGGACTAGCATTGGTTATGTAAGCCAACAAAGACACTATTGGTCCTGAAAGTGTGATCAGCAGAGACTGATTTCTGCTACTTTCTATAACTCCATTTGAAATGAGGCATTGTGCATACCAACCAAGCCCAGGCATAACAGAATTCAGTCTTCATCAGATACTGACATGTAAAGAGTATGAATGTACTTTTACCACAGATTCACAGGTCACCTGTGTTCATGGGTTCAACCCTCACAGGGAGTGGCTCACCAAGAGAAGTGAAGATTAAATACATGTAAATACATGTTAAACATTCTTTTGAAGTAGATGTTCGGCAACTCCGGACACAACAATATTAAATCATGACAGTTCTGACCAGATTTGGGGTAAGTGATGAGGAGTGGAATATCTGGATCTATGTTGAAATCTTTCAGCCATTCAAGTTGCTCAACTGAGTGTATCCCTGAACAGAATATGATGCCATTGTGTTGAAAGTACTTCACCGTTTCTTCACTATTTTCCATCGTGGATTTTTTATCTAAAAAGAAAATATTTACTTTAGGCTTTACTTTGCATATGTTAGGAGCAGACAATTGTAAAATCAATCCAGAATGTTATAATATATTACAAGAAATATCACCCAGACCTTTGCTTCAACAACTTGTGCCTTTTCTAAGCGCAAAGCCAGGAGGTTCAAATCTCTGCCCGTTCGGCATTACCCAAGGATTTCCAGGAGTTTAGCTGAAAGTCTGGTAGGTTTGTTTTCTCCAAACTCCTATCCCACAGCACTCCTAGTCACCCCCTCACCCACTACTCATCCGCCCACAAAGCTACCCACCACCTACTAGCCAATTGCTCACTCACCCACATTTACCAGTTTCTTACTCACCCACCCAGTCACTCACAGGGAGTAACTGCTGGGCACTCTATCACACAAGAACAAAAGATAAATGGTGCCATGTGTGCATGAGTGAAGCTAGCCATTTTGTTTTTCCATCATGCAATAGGAACATGTGGTATTTTCCAATAACTAGTCCAGCAAAGTCTCATGGTGTCACAGAATTGATATAATGGAGAAGGAGGCCATTCAGGTCTGCACTGACTGTCTTTGATTTATTGTCAATTTCCTGACTTCTTCCCCTACCTCTGAACGTTGATTATTCAAATCAATTGATTATTCCGCCTTCCACACTATATTCCAAACAATCTCATCTCCAACCTCCGAGACCTAGGACTCTACTCCCACCTTTGCAAATGGATCCTTAAATTCCTGGCCTGCAGACCGCAATCAGTAAGAATTCGCGATTACACCTCCTCCACAATAATCCTCAACATTTGTAGCCTACAAGGTTTTGTTTTCAGCCCCTTACTAGACTCCTTATACACTCACGACACTGTGGCCAAATTCAGCTCTAACTCCATTTAAAAATTTGCTGACAACACCACCATTGTGGGTCAAATCTCAAACGATGACAAGACAGAGTACAGGAAGGAGATAGGTAGCTTAGTGGCATAGTGGGAAGACAGCAATCTCTCCCTCAGTGTCAGCAAAGCAAAGGAGCTGGTCACTGACTTCAGAAAGTGGAGTAGAGATCATGCTCATGTCTGTATCAATGGTGCTGAGATGGAGGTGGGTGGTCAAGAGTTTCAATTTTCTAGGAGTAAATATCACCAACGACCTATCCTGGTCCGTCACGTCAATGCTACAGTCAGAAAAGCACACAAATACCTCTATTTCCTCAGAAGGCTAAGGAAATTCAGTATGTCCGCAATGACTCTTACCAATTTTTATAGATGCACCATAGAAAGCATCCTATCCAGATGCATCACAGCTTGGTTGGGAACTGGTCAGCCCAAGGCCACAAGAAATTACAGAGAGTTATGAATGCAGCCCAGTCCATCGCAACAAGTCACCATCCTTCCATTGACTCTGTTACTCTTCCTGCTGCCTTGGGAAAGCAGCCAACATGATTAAAGACTCCCCCCACCCTGGTCTTACTCTCTTCCAACCTCTTCCATTGTGGGTAGAAGATGCAAAACTTTGAAAACATGGATCAAAATATTTAACAACAGCTTCTTCCCTGCTGTTATCAGACTTATGAACAGACCTCTCATATATTAGAGTTGATCTTTCTCTGCACTTTCTCTGTAGCTGTAACACTATATTCTGCATCCTGTTCCATTATCCTGATGTACATAAGTACGGTACGATTTGTCTGGTTGGCACTCAACACAATACTTTCCGCCGTATCTCGGTACATGTGACAATAATAAATCAAATCAAAAATAGAAATGAAAGCCATCTTAAATGCCTGATTTGAACCTACCACCACAATTCTAGATAGTGCATTCCATATGCTAACTACTCACTGTGTGAAAAAGCTTTGTCTTACCTCACATTTTCATCTTGATCCTTTTGCAGGTGGGAAAAATTTCTCTCCATTTACTCTGTCCAGGCCCATTATGATTTTATAAACTTCTTTCAAATCTCCTCTTAACCTTCTCCTGTCTGACCAAAAATGATCCAACTTTGCTAATCTACTTTAACAATTGAAGTTTCTCATCCCTGGAATCAATCTTAGGATTCTTTTTCTTCGCTCTCTCCAATGTATTCACATCCTTCCTAAGACGTAGTGTGCAGAAATGTACACAGTACTCCAGCTGATGTCTAACTAGTAATCTTTATATGTTCAAGATAACTTCCCTGCTTTTATACCCCATGCCTCTATTAAAAAAGCCTAGAATACCCTACACTTTATAAACAGCTCTCTGTACCTGTGTTGCCACCTTTAAAAACTTACGCATACACACATCTCCGGCCCATTGCTTGTGCACAACCTTTGGAATAATATCTTTGATTTTATATGAACTTTCTGTATTCTTTGGACCAAAAAGCATCACTTCACATTTCTTGCATTGAACTTCATCTACTACCTGCTTGCCCACTTCACCAAGTTCCTGTGGTCCCACCACATTCCTGAAATCTTACATCTCAATTTCTTCTCTGAATGCAGTTCCCATTCTCTCAATAGCAGCAGCAGCTCGCCTCGAACTCCTCTGACTTCCCAGCCTTCCTTGCACTGTTTGTCTTTAATTAATGGCCTTGAACCTATCCTGCAACCACTGCAGTTCATTTTCACGAATGTTTAATCAATAGAGACACAGTGGGTGTCATTGCCAGTTTTATACAATTGCCTAATTTGACCAAAGTACAAGCTACAGTTAACAATGCAATCAAGAACATTTTTTTTAAAAAAGCACCATCAGTGTCAAACAACCAAACAGTTAAATACTATAAATATTTAAATACTTAAACACTGGAGTTGATCCTTCCAGTCACTTGAAACCCAGATCCGTAAACTCATTTTAAATTGGGTCAATCTGGTAACCTACTGAGATAGAAAATAGCATAAAGTTGCTTGAGTAATCACGATACCCTCCTTCATAGTTAATAGCAGATCATGCTTTTGCACAAGCACACTGGATGACCAAAACACACCTGATTCAACATAATATTAAGCATATTTTCCGGAGCCATCAGGCACATAATATCGCCAGGCAATGTCATGGTGACATCCAGCCTCTGGGCCAGAAGTTCCAGTTACTTTCAAGTCCTCCCTGTGTCAATAACATGACCCAACAAGTTGATTAAAATAACTATCACCAGGCTAAATTCAGATGACACAACATCCATTTTGCCAACACTAAATCAACCATGACTTGAAAATCCTGTTCAACCTTTCTGATTGTTACACCCAAAAGTCTGAATGATCACAAAGTAGGTTGCTTTCCCCAATGATAGATCAAGTAACTTACTTACAATGAACTTTGTTCCAAATAAAATTTGGAAGGTAAAATTTGGACTCCAGACTTCTTTTTTTCTGATGATGGTCTCAATTCTTTCCATTTCAACATTCCTTGTACACCAAATAGTTGCTGTACTAAATTTCTTCCATCAGGGAAAGACGATATTGAGAACAAATGAGGGCATGGCTGCAAGGTTTATTTTCCGATTTCAATACAGATTAACTTAATGGACATTGACAATGTGAGTTGTTCCTAATGTGCACAAATCTGATAACAGTCAATTGAATTCACCAAACATGATTTTGCAATCGTATAATAGCTGGATGTCGCAATAGTTGAACATCCAACTACTTCCGAACTATCCCAAAATTGGCTTCAAGCCACAACCCATAAAACAGCTGAAACTGCAATCTATGAAGGGTTTGCTCTTGCCAGTTTTACTCGTGCAGGGAAAGAAAGGGAAGCTTGCAGGTTATCTCATTTTAAAAGCTGGAGAAACTGTATCACAGATTAATTATAAAATAGTGGAGAACTTTGAACATAGATGGTTATCTTCCATTACATGTAAGCACTAAATGGCAGCATTAAGAAAGCGTATCAGAAATGTGTGAATTCACAGATAATTATATATGTTTTCTGGCTTTTGATAAATAAAATTAAATGTAAACATTTAACCTTTGATTTACAATGGTGTTTTGTTGCATAGGTTCAGATTTCGTTACGTGACACTGCTTGAAGACGATTTCAAGACGTAGCATATACTAGCCAGATAGTAAATGGTGCCTGTGCACCAACCTGTTCCAATTGGTGCAGATCCTTGATGCTTCCATAGCCCTGTCTAATTTAACTGCAGTCGGGCTTATCATGCAATTCATCTTCTCCAATGAACAATTCTCCAGTTGGAGAAAACTGAAAGTTTTAAGTTTGCCATTTATTCAAGGCAACCTGGAGAATTAAAAGGTAGGTATACTTTTCTGTGGTGTCCAATGGATATTCATGCTCAGGATTTTCAGAAAATTGACTTAAACCATTGCATCACATTTGCTACAATTCAGTTACTCATAGCTCGAAGAGCAATGTTCATTTTCTTCCAATGGTTGGCACATGACCGGACAAATGTTTTTTGCAGCAATAGACAAAGACTTCAGAAGTTGTAAAATCCTCTAAAAATTATTCCCAGGACTTGTCTGCTATGCATGACCTAATTAGGATTGGCAGTGGAAGAATCTCCCTCATGTCACACACCCTTGTATTATTCTACTTGAACAACAAACACTGTCAGTTCTGTGGTTCTCTTCTCAAACAGAATAAAATACTTCATTGCATCTTGTTCTGCTTGAACACTCTCAAAACTTGCTCGCATGCTCACAAATAATTCTCCCTCTTGGTTATGCCAGCAAATTCTTTCTGCTGTCATGGACACTGTTTTAAGCTGCCTCACAGAATAGGACAGAGACCAATCCACACATACTGCCTTAAAAGCTGCCATACAACTGAAAAGCTGGTACAAGAAGAGACAACTTTGCTGCCTCTGACATAGGTGTCAGTGGGAGGATCTGCCACCATTCTGATTGAAAGAAAGCAAGCAGGCAGTAGGGGAGATGGTCTGAATGGACGCTATCATCAGCAATTTTTTTAATTTCAAAAATATACTTTATTCATGAAAAAAAACTTTGTAAATATACGTAGACAAAAAAACCGTTCTGTTCAGTACAGTAGCATATCAAGGAAGCAAGCATTGGAATTTGACATTTTGCAAAAAGCCAAAGACCTCTCTTGCGCATACAATACTGATTTACATACCATTTGGGGCACCAGGAGGGTCAGCAATGTTTTAGGGAATCGATTCTTTCTTTTATTTTTCATTTAATTTCATACAGTCAACCTGGTGGGCTATTGCACTGCCACTCTTTGCTCCTACTTACTGTCAGCTTGGTGTGTTACCCTCGGATTGTCTAACCTTTCCCATACGTGGGTGTCGCATTTCACTTTCTCTGTCACTTGGGTTTGGATCCGGTCAGCAAATCTCAAAATGATAAGGTTTGCCACAACAATATACATGTATTTTGGAAGTGGTGGAGGAAGTCAATTTCAAAATAGAAACTTATCATTTAAATCAGTAATTAACACAAATTACTATTCAAAAGTGCCAGGCAGTCAAGCGAACTAACAAAACCGCCACTTTCTCATTGTCAAGAGAGTCGGGGGGTGGTGGGTGCAGAGGTGAGTATGGTGGCCATCACCAAGGAGAAGGTGCTAGAAAAACTGAAAGGTCTGAAGGTGGATAAATCACCTGGACCAGGTGGACTACACCCAAGAGTTCTGAAGGAGATTGCTGAAGAATAGTGGAGGCATTAATGGTGATCTTTCAGGAATCACTGGAGTCACTCAGGGTCCCAGACTAGAAAATCGCTAATGTAACCCCTGTTTAAGGAGGGAGTAAGGCAAAAGACAGAAAATTACAGGCTGATTGGCCTGACCTCAGTCATTGGTAAGGTTTTGGTGACCCTGGTGAAGGATGTGATTTCTGAATACTTGGAAGTGCATGGTAAAACAGGGCAAAGTCAACAATGGTTTCATCAAGGGGAGGTCACGCCTTACAAATCTCTTAGAACTCCTTCAGGAGGTAAAGAGCAGGTTAGACCAAGGAGAGCCAATGGATGTTATCTACCTGGACTTCCAGAAGGCCTTTGACAAGGTGCCACACAGGAGGTTACTGAGTAAGATAAGGGCCCATGGTGTTCATAGAATCATAGAATCCCTACAGTGTGGAAACAGGTCCTTCGGCCCCACGAGTCCTCAGAGCATCCCACCCAGACCCATCCCCTTATAACCCACCTAATTACACATCCCTGAATACTATGGGCAATTTAGCATGGCCAATCCACCTAGCCTGCATATCTTTGGACTGTGGGAGGAAACCGGAGCACCCGGAGCAAACCCACGCAGACACGAGGAGAATGTGCAAACTCCACACAGACAGTCGCCCGAGGGTAGAATCGAACCCGGGTTCCTGGTGCTGTGAGGCAGCAGTGCTAACCACTGAGCCACCGTGCCGCCCCTAAGATTGGCTGTCTGGCAGAAAGCAGAGAGTGGGGATAAAAGGGTCCTTCTCAGGACGGCAGCCAGTGACTAGTGGTGTTATATACGGGTCAGTGTTGGGACGACAACTTTTCACTCTATACATTAATGGTCCAGATGAAGGAACTGAGGACATTCTAGCTAAGTTTGCAGATGATATAAAGATAGGTGGAGGGTCATGTATTATTGAGGAGGCGGGGAGGCTGCCGAAAGATTTAGTCAGGTTAAGAGAGTGGGTAAAGAAGTGGCAGATGGAATACAACGGATGGAAAGTGTGAGGTCATGCATTTAGGTCGGAAGAATAGAGGCATAGACTATTTTCTAAATGGAAGAAAATTCAGAAATCTGAAGTGCAAAGGGACTTGGGAGTCCAAGTCCAGGTTTCTCTTAATGTAAACATGCAGGTTGAGTCGATAGTTAGGAAGGCAAATGTAATGTTGGCATTTATTTCGAGAGGACTAGAATATAAAAAGCAGGGATTTTATATTCTAGTCCTCACCTTAGAGTAAAGGGAAGACCTTTTAGAATGGAGATAAGGTGAAGCCTCTCCAGTGAGAGAGTGGTGAATCTTTGGAATTCATTGCTACAGAAGGCTGTGGAGGCCAGGTCGTTGAGTATATTTAAGACAGAGATAGATAGATTCTTGATTGTCAAGAGGATCAAGGGTTACAGGGAGAAAGTGAGAGAATGGCATTGAGAAACGTATCAGCCACGATTGAATGGCAGAACAGACTTGATGGGCTGAATGTCCGAATTTTGGTTCCTATGTCTTATGGTCTTTTATGGTCTTACTTTGTTTCGGAGGCAAAGTGAAAATGAATAAACCCTCAGTATTGACCATCAGAAAATGGTGCAGAGACAGGGTCACTGAGAAATAGAGTGGATTAATTTTGGTGGGTATTGGTCCAGTATTATGGGCAGAGAATGGATGGAAAGGGTGGACGTCTACAGAACAATCCAAATCATCCAACCATAAATTCCATTCGTCACTCATTCATCTACCAACGTTTCCTTCCCAATCATCCGCTCTCCCACCCACACTGCCTGTTGTTCTCACTCACCAACCCACTCCAATCAGTTTCTCACTCACCGAGTCACCTACCCCTCCTAGTCCCTCTCACTCACCGAGGGACCCACATCTCCCAGTCCCTCACTCACTCACCAAGTCACCTACCCTTCCAATCCCTCAATCACTCACCGAGTTACCTACATTCCCCAGTCCCTCACTCACCAAGTCACCTCCCCCTCCCTGTCCCTCTCACTCACCGAGGGACCTACATCTCCCAGTCCCTCACTCCCTCACCGAGACACCTACATTCCCCAGTCCCTCTCACTCACCGAGGCACCCACATCTCCCTGTCCCTCACTCACTCACCAAGTCAGCTACCCTTCCCAGTCCCTCTCACTCACCGAGTCACATACCTTTCCCTGTCCATCACTCACTCACTGAGTCACTTAACCCTCCCAGTCCTTCCCTTACTCATTCATCGAGTCACGTACATCTCCTGGTCAGTTGTTTGCTTACACACAATAACCCCAGTTGCTTGCTTGTTCTCCCATCTAGCCATGCACCTGTATCCACCACTTTCTGAGCCTATTACACCTGCCTGTCAATTGCTTTTCCAACTAATCTCTCAGCAATCTCAGTTGCCTGCTCACCTACACTGTTATCTATCACTCACGTGTACACCCACAAAGCCACCCAGCACCTTACATTTGATGGCTCACTTACCTACAGAGTCAGCCACCTTTCCCAGTCACTCATTCCCTCACCCACTCACCTAGCCCTCCCACTCATTCACTCAGCCATCCTGCCAGTTGCACACTCACACACTCACCCTCCCTTTCACTCACTAACGCATCACTCTACCCTCTCGCTCACTCATTCACACACCCCCCTGGTTCACCAAGCCATTCTCTCCTTCCAGTTATGCCATCATTCAGCCAGTTACCAATCCCTCCCATTCCTCTCACTCACACATCCGCCCCTCAGTCACTCACAGCCAAACCCTGTGTTCCACTCTCACCTGCATGGACATCCTGTCACTCACTTCTTTAACTACGCACACCTCCAGTTGCTCACTCATCAATCAATCCCATCCAGTATGTCATCTGCTCAAACAGTTATTCATTCCTCCCAATTAATCTCTCAATCACTCTACACTTCCCTCCCGGTCCCTTGTTCACCCATTCCGACACAACCTTACTGGTCACTTGATCAATCATCTCTTATCCATCCCTCCTAATCTCATTTTCTGAAGAAGGGTCTAGACCTGAAACGGCAGCTTTCCTGCTCCTCTGATGCTGCTTGGCCTGCTGTGTTCATCCAGCTCTACACCTTGTTACCTCCTAATCACACGCTTGCTGTCCCAGTCACTCACTCTCTCACCTCCTCCCTGCCCTTCCCAGTCACTCACTTGCTTACCCCCTGAAGTATAGTTCCTTGTCACTTGCTCACACTCTTCCTCCATCCACTTTTCCTGGTCACTCATTTGCTCACCAGCTACCCAACCCTCCTTTTCATTTTCTCATTCACTCCTATGCAACACTCCTGTTCACCCATTCACCTCTCCCAGTCCCCTTGCTTACTCAAGCCCTCACTCACCCCTCCCAGTCACTTGCTCAATGCTTCTTCATGCTTCACTCACTCATGTCCACACCTCCCCATTAACATTCACTCATCTACTCAGTCCCCCAGTCACTCTTTTGCTTACAATGACACATGCCTCACTCACCCACCTACTCATTCCACCAGTAATTCACTCACTCTCCAACCACACTTCCAGTCACACAGCCAACCAACCACCCACTCACTTATTTACACTGCCATTCATCTGTTATCATTTCATATAGCCCGAAAGCATCACCAAGACCTGCCTGAGACCAAGAGAACAGTTGATGGATTTATGGTTAAGAGAGTGCGAATATATGAATATGGGGAGCTACTAGTCACTGAAGGTTGTGAACTGAAATAAAGCTCGCTTTGAAAGTGTGAACTTGGATTATGTTCAAAAACAGTTGTCTTCAACTAAATAATGGTGATAGCAGAGGATAGTGAGTGAAAAAGTAATGTTTCAGGGTATGATTACCCACTCCTGTTTTCTGAAGATGATCTTTATGACTAGTGGAAGAATCAAGTAATCACGTGGGTCTAAGTTACTTTTTTACCAAAGTGGAAACAAGGTTTGGGCCAGTAATTGATGTCTTCATGGCAGAGCCTTTCAACATGCAGTATTAGAAAGTGGATGCACATCAACTGTGTGCAGGGGATTCTGGGTAAAATGCTACCTGGTCTCTAAGTAAAAAACAATCAGGAGCAAGTTCAGCATTTTTAGAGTTCTATCATTTTCAGAGTTGAGGATGATGACACACTGATATCTTTTCAAGAGTGATAGATCCCTTTAAAACAGCCAGAATCAATCATTTTATTTTTGCTTTTCAGACTGTTGATCACTAAGGGCGTTTTCTCTTCGCCGTCTTTAAATTGGAGCAATTATCCATAATACCATAATGTTCCTGGCACAGATACATTCCGTGTTGACAAATCAAGAGGCCACAGGAAGTATCTGTGCCTGAAGCACTGATATAAACAGGCGAGGGTGGGGGGGTGGGAAGCAGAGATGGAGGCTATGGCTGATGAAGCGGAGCCTTCTCTTCCCGGCAGTGTCTGCAGAGAAGGTTTTCTTGGTCACTGCTCCTTTGTGACCACCCTCTCCAGCTGCCATTCTGCTCAATTCAACCATTTAAACGTGAGCAATGAACAAAGAATTTGCAAATTGAATTTCTGCAATGTATTCTTTATATAATCTATAGCATGCATGATCTCTTCCTCTGTGTAATAACCATCTCTTTTTAAAAGCCATCAAAGTCAGATCACACTTCATAACTACTTAAAGGACTCTGTTCCTTATAAATTTCAAACATGAAATTTTATACAATATTCAGCCTTCATCACTGCCGCACCAATGGGCATCAAGTTGGTCATTGGTCATAAGGTCAAGTGACAAAACACATTGATGAAGGTAGAGCAGTGGATGTGGAGTATATGGATTTTAGCAAGGCATTTGATAAGGTTCGCCACGGTAGGCTCATTCAGAAAGTAAGGAGGCATGGGATTCAGGGAAATTTGGCTGTCTGGATACAAAACTGGCTGTCCAACAGAAGACAGAGGATGGTAGTAGGTGGAAAGTATTCAGCCTGGAACTCGGTGACCAGTGGCGTTCCGCAGGGATCTGTTCTGAGACCTCTGTTCCTTGTGATCTTTATAAATGAC
Organism: Rhincodon typus; assembly: GCF_021869965.1. NCBI lineage: Eukaryota > Metazoa > Chordata > Chondrichthyes > Orectolobiformes > Rhincodontidae > Rhincodon > Rhincodon typus. Next base: position 15,801 of record NW_025968298.1, read on the forward strand.
TTGGATGAGGAAGTGGAAGGGTGGGTTAGTAAGTTTGCCCATGACATGAAGGTTGATGGAGTTGTGGATAGTGTGGAGGGCTGTTGTAGGTTGCAACAGGACATTGACAGAATGCAGAGCTGGGCAAAGAAGTGGCAGATGGAATTCAACCCGGAAAAGTGTGAAGTGATTCATTTTGGAAGTTTGCCCGAATTTGAATGCAGAATACAGGGTTAATGGCAGGATTCTTGGCAGTGTGGAGGAACAGAGGGATCTTGGGGTCCACATCCATAGATCCCTCAAAGTTGCGACCCAAGTTGATAGGGTTGTAAAGAAGGCGTATGGTGTGTTGGCTCTCATTGGCAGGGGAATTGAGTTTAAGAGCCGCGAGGTTATGCTGCAGCTGTATAAAACTCTGGTTAGACCACACTTGGAATATTGTGTTCAGTTCTGGTCACCTCATTATAGGAAGGATGTGGAAGCTTTAGAGACGGTGCAGAGGAGATTTACCAGGATGCTGCCTGGACTGGAGGGCAGGTCCTATGAGGAAAGGTTGAGGGAGCTGGGCTTTTTTCATTGGAGTGAAAAAGGATAAGAGGTGACGTGATAGAGGCGTACAAGATGATGAGAGGCATAGATAGAGTGGATAGCCAGAGACTTTTTCCCAGGGTGGAAATGACTGTTACGAGGGGGCATAATTTTAGGGTTATTGGAGGAAGGTATAGGGGAGATGTCAGAGGTAGGTTCTTCGCACAGAGAGTGGTGGGCGTGTAGAATGCGCTGCCAGCAGTGGTTGTGGAGTCAGATACTTTAGAGACTTTTAAGCGACTCTTGGAAAGGCACATAGAGGATAGTAAAATGTAGAGTATGCAGGGTAGTTTGATCTTAATAGGATAATAGGTCGGCACAATATCGTGGGCCAAAGGGCCTGTACTGTGCTGTACTGTTCTATGTTCTATAAGTTTGAAAACACTTAGTTGCAGGTTTCGCTTTTGTCAGGAAATGATATTGCCAAAGCCAGAGCTTGAACAAATGAACAAATGATAAAGTTCAGCACAGGAACAGGCCCTTCGGCCCTTCAAGCCTGTGCCGACCATCATGCCCTAATTAATCTAAAAACAAACCTGCCATTTTTCGATCCGTATCCCTCGATTCCCTCCCGATTCATGTACCCATCTCGGTGCCTCTTAAATGTCTTCAATGTGCTTGCTTCCACCACCTCTTCCGGTCGTGCATTCCAGGCCGCTACCACTCTCTGCATGAAAAACTATCCTCGCACATCTCCCTTAAACTTTCCCCCTCTGACCTTGAACCCATGCCCCCTTGTAATTGAAACTTCAATCCTGAGAAAAAGCCTCTGACTATCCACCCTATCTGCCTCTCGTAATTTTGTAGATGTCTATCAGGTCTCCTCTCAGCCACCGTTTTTCCAGTGAAAACAATCCTAGTCTATTTAACCTTTCCTCATAGCCAATGCCCTTGAGACCAGGCAACATCCTGGTGAACCTTCTCTGCACTCTCTCCAAAGCTTCCATGTCCTTCTGGTAGTGTGGTGACCAAAACTGTACACAATACTCCAAATGCGGCCTCACAAGTGTTTTATATAGCTGCAACATATTTTGCCAACTCCACACCCCACGCGATGAAGGCAAGCATGCCATATGCCTTCTTAATGAACTGTGGACCTGCATGCCCAGATCTATCTGAATGTTATTAGTGTTCCTAAGGGTTCTGCCAATTACAATATAATTCACACCTAAATTTGATCCTCCAAAGTGCATCACCTTGCATTTATCTGGATTAAACTCCATCTGCATGTGCAAGTAATTGTAAGCCTAGGTATGGATGAACTGGAGCCAGGCGGCTATGTGCAATGGAGCTTCTACCAGCAACAATACCTGATTGGTCTGTGGACTAGTGACCAAATTACAAAGATCTCCTGCCTAACAACAGCACCTGTGATTGCCTCCTGAATGAATGGTCTATGAGTGTGAATATTTGGACAGAAGCCAATGTACCTCTGAAAGGAAGGAGCTGTCCTTCCCAATGCAGCAAAAGCCTCAAGGACGTAGAAAGCCAGTTTTTATCCTCTTTAAAATGAAAGAGAAAGCAAATTCCATTTACTGAATTCAAACCCTCTTTTTAAAAACATGAGAAAAAATTCAAAAACAGTATCTCTTGTCCCTTTCATGGACTGACTTCTTTTTTGATCATAATCTGTCAAATGAAAAATAAGCAAGGAAAGCTGCTGATCAGGAACAAAAACAGAAATTGCTGGAAGAGCTCAGCAGCAGGTCTGGCAGCAGCTGTGAAGAAAAAATCTGAGTTAATGTTTCAGGTCCGGTGACTACTTCCTCAGACCTGCTGCTGAGCTTTTCCAGCAACTTCTGTTTTTGTTCCTGATTTACAGCATCGACAGTTCTTTCGGTTTTTAGAAGCTGTTGATCATTCAGCACCTCGTACCTTCTTCAGTATTCAGTAAAGTTATGGTTGAACTTCAACCCCTATTTTCTTTCTGTCCAAAAGTCACTTGACCTCAGTCTAGGATATACCCATGAAACCCCGCTATCTTCTAGGTTAGAAAATCCTAAGGTTTAAAAACACTGAGTCAAGAAATTTCTACTCAACTAAGTCATGAATAAGTGGGTCCCTCATCCTCTTTTTGCACATTAGTTCTAGATTTTCCAGTCAGGGCAAAGGAAACCTCTCAGCATATAATCCCTCAGGCTCTCTAAAGAATTTTGTACATCTCACTAAGACGACATCTCATTCAACAGCAATGGTAAGTTAACATTGGTACCACAGTAAGGTGCTTCACAGAAGCAATAAGGAACAAAACTTGAAATCAAGTTTCATAAAGAGATATTAGGCTAGATGACCAAAACTGTGCTCACAGAGAAAGGTTATAAGGAACACCCTGAAAAAGAACGCTGAACCTAGTGATCATGAAGTATAGGGCTGGAGTTTCAAATTTCAGTAGGGCTCATAACCTGGTGTAAGTGCAATTTAAAACTTTTGCTCCTGGACATTATCTCAAACTACCAAAACCTCTGGGACAGTCAGAAATATTCAAAGTGCTGGCATGGCAATCCACTCAGCTCCAATTCATGGCCCACTCAGCTCCTTAGTCAGCTTGTTAAAGGTCAAGGAAGAAAACATTACAATTTTAGAAAGATGACATTAATTAAGTTGTTTTTGACAAACCCAAGCAGTCCTGTGCCCACCTCTCAGGTTTTTCATTTACTGCTGAAAATTATTGGATCAAGGGTAAACTGCATCAGAATGAGCACATATCTCATCTTGGCCTGGTTGCCCTCAGTCTCATGTGCTTATATCCTATGACCTTCAGACGTGCTGACTGATTTCTTTAGTCGGACAGCAGCAGGCTCTGACATAGCTGTTACCTGCCTTAGTATCTGGTGCCAGGCAAAATTCTTGTACTTTCTGGAGGCACTCTACAACACTAATAATGCTCCTATGTCATCTCTTATCCAAATAACGAACTTGAGGAATGGAGTTGAACTCATATTAATCTGGGGCTCAGATTCTTAAGCCTGTTTTGGAAATCTGGTCCACAGGGATGGAGTTCTAAATCTTAAAAGTCCAAGCACACGAGGCAGGCTTACCAATGCTGGGATGTTTCAAATAGCGAATTGTTCAGGGGGTCAGATTGACAGGATGCAGAGATATAGGCCATTGACATTCGAAAGGAAATTGGAGGAATAGGCGGAAGCCAGATCATGCAATCATTTAAAAACAAGTACAAGCATGTTATTGTTGAACTAATGCTTGATCAAGAACCAAAGAAAATCATAAATGGAAGGGAGATTGGTGATGGGACTTTTTAGGATAAAAACAGAAAATAGTTACAGCGCAGAAAGGGTTCACAGAGCCCTGAAGATGTCTGCGTGGTTACACAGGGTGGTGAAGAACTCATACAGGATGCTTGCCTTCTTTATCTGAGACATAGAATATAGGAGCAAGGAAGTCTTGTTACAACATTATAGAGCATTCGTTAAAACATAGACCATAGAACGTCGAACAGTACAGGCCCTTCGGCCTACAATGTTGTGCCGACCTATTATCCTACTCTAAGATCAAACTATCCTGTATACCATACATTTTACTGTCATCCATGTGCCTATCCAAGAGTTGCTTAAAGGTGCCTAATGTATCTGAATCCACAATCACCGCCAGCAGTGCATTCCACGCACCCACCACTCTCTGTGTAAAGAACCTACCTCTGACATCTCCCTTATACCTTCCTCCAATAACCTTAAAATTATGCCCCTCGTAATAGTCATTTCTGCCCTGGGAAAAAATCTATGGCTATCCACTATCTATGCCTCTCATCATCTTGTACGCCTCTATCAAGTCACCTCTCATCCTTCTTCGCTCCAATGAGGATAGCCCTAGCTCCCTCAACCTTTCCTCATAAGACCTGCCCTCCAGTCCAGGCAACATCCTGGTAAATCTCCTCTGCACCTTCTCTAAAGCTTCCACATCCCTCTATAATGAGGCAACTAGAACTGAACACAATATTTCAAATGTGGTCTAACCAGGTTTTATAAAGCTGCAGCATAACCTCGCGGCTCTTATACTCAATTCCCCTGCCAGGATGTAGAAGGAATACTGTGTACAGTTCTGGTCACCACATTATCAACAGGATGTGATTGCACTGGAAAGAGTGCAGAGGAGATTCACCAGGGTATCGCCTGAGGTGAAAAGTCTCAGTTATGAGGAGAGACTGGATAGGCTGGGTTTGTTTTCCTTGGAGCACAAGAGACTGAGGGGGAACCTGATTGAGGTGTACAAAATTATGAGAGGCATAGATAGATTGTGAGAATCTTCCCCAGGACAGAAGTGTCTAAGACCAGAGGGCATAAGTTTCAGGTGAGGAGTAAGTGGTTTACAAAGGATCTGAAGAAAGATTTTTTCACCCAGAGGATGATAGAAATATGGAACATGCTCCCTGAGATATTTGTGAAGGCAAGTACTCTAAAGGAACTCAGAGAAAGCTGGAGAAACTCCAATTCTGAACAGGCCTCACATTGGACTCAAAGCATTAACTCTGTTTCTCCCTTCACAGATGCTACCAGATTTGCTGAGTTTCTCCAGCATTCTCTGTGCTTGTTTCAGATTTCCAGCAATCACTGTATTTTGTTTTTATTCAATTGATTGAGGTAAAGCTGGACAATTGAGTCACTGAGAAGAATATGTGCTACAGAAGTCATGGCTTGCTAGGATGGGGAATACTGAGTGAGGTGTTCAGGGATAGTTGACCACAGTCTCTTATTTAAACACTAACTTAGATTTTTTTTAAAAAAAACAAACATTTGCTGACAATATCAAATTCAGTGGGAGTGTTGAATGGAAGGACTCATTGTCAAAATCATGAAATACAATGGAGAGGCAGAGATCTAAGTTGTGGGAAAGACTGTAAATACTTTGCCTTTTCTGCCTGGAAAGTAGGTCTTTAAGTGTATATCTCATAGACGTATCAACATTGTTCAGGAAATGGAGACTACAATTCTTGGATGTTACTTAACATTAAAATGAGAGTGGGGTTAAAGCGTCACAAGATTGGAACAACAAATGATAAATGTAGGACTGATAATACCCACATTCAAAAAAATCATCGACCAATAAATTAAGAAAGTACCTGTTGCCCTCACCTCAGATCACAACATTATTTTTTGAGGCTTTTGTCTATGTCACAATTTCCCAGTAAATCTCTTTGATCCTTAAACATTTTTTTATTTCTCATTTGTAAAATATAGCCCCTTTGAATCTAAACAAGGGCTGAAAACTTACATATTCAAAATAAATATGAGAACAGCTTCCAAAAAGCACATGTGCCTTGGCATCCCACGAATCTATTCAAACGTTTGTTGATCGGGACTACTGCAAGAAACAGTGTTGGCCCAAAACCCTTTTTAAAATGAGGAAGGACCCCTTTTAGAGAACCCTCCACTGGGGAAAGCTGCTGCCAGAAGATACAGCATTATGCCTCAATGTAGGAACAGAGTTTCTATTCCAAAAATTTGAACAAAAACATAATATGAAAAATATGTAAACTTTTATGAAAAATAAAATGGCCAGTATAGCTACAGATACTAGTATGCAATTGTAGTATGTTGTGCAATTGTTATTAAGGTGATGGCTGTGGTATTGTCACTGGACTTTTAATCCAGAGACCCACATAACATTCTGGGGACCTGGGCTCGAATCCTGCCACGGCAGATGGTGGAATTTGAATTCAATAAAATCTGGAATTAAGAATCTAACGATGACCATGAATCCATTGTTAATTGTCAGGAAAAACCCATCTGGTTCACTAAGGCCCTTTAGGGAAGAAACTGCCATTCTTACCTGGTTTGGCCTTTGTGTGACTCCAGACACACAGCAATGTGGTTGACTTTTAACTGCCCTCTGGGTAATTAGGGATGGGCAATACATGCTCCCTGGCCAGTGATGTCCTCATCCCATGAACGAATTTTAAAACATTTAAAGTTTATTTCAAACACACCTTAATCTTTTTGTTTTTCACAGCATTTGGAGCCATGTGGTAGTTTAAATGTGTTGTCAGCAGCTAACAGGAAGTGCATCCTGGTTGGACTGTAACATACTCTATACCTGGGGCTCTATGATTGAGGGTTTTGTCTTTTACAGAAGTAATGTTCCCATTGTTTGAAATCATACTTGCGATCTGCTGCATCCAAGTAGTTCCTTATTTAGAAAATAAAAATAATTATTGATGAAAGCAGTGCCTTACACTCTCTCTATTGGTGTGTGAGCTTCTTTTTCACGTCTTACGTAATCTGAAGAGGCAGATGTTGATTAAAATATCTGATAGTCCTGCACACTCTCCCTGCTGCACTGAAACACCAATCTCTTTGAAGAGTGCAGCTTCAATCCATAACCTCCTGATTTATAAGTGAGCACTAGCAGGGACTAGCTAATCCAAAAAATAGTAAAAGCAAGATAGCATTCTTTCAGGATCACACCTTGAATCAAATGGAAACAGAAAGTGCTGGAAAAACTCAATCGATGTGATAGTGCCAATGAAGACAGAACCATTTAAATGTCTCAAGCTCAATGTTACCCTTCTTTAGAAATGAAGAGAGATGGAATTTTTTTCTTATTCTTTATTCATTCACGGGATGAGGGCATCGCTGACCAGGCAGCATTTATTGTCCATCCCTAATTGCCCAGAGGGCAGTTAAGAGTCAACCACATTGCTGTGTGTCTGGAGTCACCTGTAGGCCAGATCAGGTAAGTTGGCAGTTTCCTTCCCTAAAGGACATGAGTGAACCACATGGGTAATGTGATGTGTTTTATGCTATTGAGAAAGGAAGGAAAGACACGTGAAACAAAAGGGAAGCTTAGAGAATGATTAGACAGCAAGGGAGTTTAAAGATCAATATCTCATGGATTAAGAACAAAGTTCTCACATAATCATGTATGCTATAACAATGCTTATGAAACATGCTGCCTTCTTATTGTATATTATTTTAAAAATTCTTCCACGGTCAATGTTGATCATAACTGGGATGTTGTGGAGATGCCGGTGTTGGACTGGGGTGGACAAAGTTAGAAGTCACACGACACCAAGTTATCGTCCAACAGGTTTATTTGAAATCAAAAGCTTTCGGAGCACAGCCCCTTTGTCAGGTGAAGTGAGAGAGAAGCACACAGACACAAAATTTATAGGTAGAGAGATCAAGGTTAGATAGATCAAAAGACCATACAAATGGCATGAGTGCAGTATTGAATAATAAGTCTCTGCAGGTGATCAAAAGTGTCAGATGGTGCGAGTAAAGTGTCAACAGCTGAATAACAAGCAAAGGGATGACCCATAATCCAATTAAATGAGGCAGAAAGATAATTACAAAAAAATTTAAAATAAGGTGGTGCTGGAGACAAATCAAATGACTGGAATAACATGATAGGTATAAGAGTCGCATGCCAAGGGTCTAACCAAAATAATAAGTAATCCAAAATAACTAATTAAGGTAGAGAGATCATGACAATTTATCAAGGTGATGGTGTCAAAACAATACAGTAAGGAAGATTTTACAAATATAGAACAGTATGGTAGGGTCACATGTAGTGTGACATGAACCCAAGATCACAGTTGAGGCTGTCTTCAAGGGTACGGATCTTTGCTATCAGTTTCTGCTCGGTGATTCTGTGTTGTTGTGTGTCTCGAAGGCCGCCTTGGAGGATGCTTATCTGAAGATGGGAGGCTGAATGTCCTTGACCGCTGAAGTGTTCCCCGACTGGAAGAGAACATTCCTGTCTGGTGATTGTTGCGCAGTGTCCATTCATCCATTGTCATAGCGTCTGCATGGTTTCGCCAATGTACCATGCCCCGGGGCATCCTTGCCTGCAGCATATGAGATAGACAACATTGGCCCAGTCACATGAGTATCTGCTGTGTATGTGGTGGTTGGTGTTCCCACGTGTGATGGTAGTCTCTGTGTCGATGATCTGACATGTCTTGCAGAGGTTGCAATGGCAGGGATTTGTGGTGTTTAGTCGATGTTGTCCTGAAGGCTGGGTAGTTTGCTGCGAACAATGGTCTGTTTAAGATTTGGTAGTTGTCTGAAGGCGAGAAGTAGAGGCGTAGGGATGACCTTAGCAAGATACTCGTCGTCATCAATGACATGTTGAAGGCTGCAAAAAACATGACGTAGTCTCTCCACTCTGGGGAAGTACTGGATGACAAAGGGTACTCTATCAGTCATATCCTGTGTCAGTCTTCTGAGGAGGTTGTTGTGGTTTTTCGCTGTGGCACATCAGAACTGGCGATTGCTGAGTTGAACATCGTATCCTGTTCTTATGAGGGCATCTTTCAAAATCAGAACTGAAGTGACAGCACTGTGTTTACAATTAATTGACTTCAACATCCCTGGACATTGGATGCAAAACTAATAAATGTCTTTTGCCTTTAATCAATATGTAGCTGGTAGGAGATTATGTGTAAATTGAGTAAGAACAGCATTATGCTTAGAGGTGCTGCCTAACCTATTGATACTCACCATATATGCTCATGAATGAACATTTGAGAATCATTCTTGTTAACCCATGTCATCAGTTGGTTTAGCACAGGCCATACAATAAATGCAGGTTGATTCCAATTTTATTAAAATCCATTCAATGCTAGGCAGTTCCTGTACCAATCATACAGCAAAACCATTCATTTTAATGTGTTATCA
>NW_025968299.1:0-11199 GCF_021869965.1 Rhincodon typus
ATCCTCTATCCAAGCTAATATATTACCCCTAACCTTGTGTGTACATCAAATGAATCCTCGAAGTCCAGATTATACCACATCCACAGGACCCCTGATAATCTACGTTGCTTGTTACATCTGCAAAGAACTTTCTGAATAAAGGTGCTATATTAGCATTTTTAGCAATTTGCTAGAAGCTTTCCAGAATCCAAGGGATTTTGGAATATTAAAAGCAATGCATCTGTTATTTCTGCTGTTACTTCTTTAAGTCCGTAGCATGTAGGCCATTAGGCTCTGGGGACTCATCTGCTTTTAAGCCCAGTAGTTTGTTCAGTACTTTTCTCAAGCGATGGTGATTGTTTTACATTTCTCCTTTTGTATAAGCTCTGCATTATCTGTTACTGTTGGGATGGCTTCAGTATCTTCCAGAGAGGGTGGTGCGGTGGGAACCAGTAATCTGGAGGCTTAGGCTAATGCAATAGACTCGAGCTCAAATCCCAATAGAACAGTTGGTGGAATTTAACAGGTTATAATAAAGGAACCAAGACACCGAGTTAAGACATTTTGAAATTCGAGAGAGTAAAGGCAGGATGGCCTGTAATGCTAGGAATATTATAGGTAAGGTGGATCAATTAAGTGTAAGCATTGACATGGATTTGTGATATTGTTGCTATTGGAGATTGATGGTTGATGAAGGGGCAATTGGCAACTCAATATTCCAGGGTATTGGATCTTCAAGGGAAGGTGTAAAAGAAGTAGTGTTGCTTTATTAATTAAGGAGCCAGTTGCTGCAGTAAGGATGAGATCTCGGAAGGATCTTCAAATAAGGCTTTGAGAGCACAGTTTAGGAATAAAAGGGTGAACAGTCTCATTGGAAACCTATAATATAGTTGCAGCAATCAGCAGGCAATAATAGAGCAGATATATAGATAATTCACTGGACTGTATAAAAACAAAAATAGGGCAATTATATTACAGGATTTCCTGTGACATTAATTGGGACAATCATAGTGTATAGGGTGTAAGAGGATTGGCTGCTGTGAGGTAAGGGAGGAAATTACAGGGGCCCTGACTCAAATTTTTAATTCCTCTCTGGCCAAAGGGGACATGCCAGAGGAGTGGATGACAGCTGAAGTGGTTCCACTTTTGAAAGACATTAGGGAGAAACCAGAAAATTACAGTCCAGGGACAACTCAATGAATTAAGCAGCTCAGAAGAACAAAAGGATCTTGGCATGCTCATCTACAGATCGCTGAAGGTGGCAGGAATGGGTTAATCAGGTGGTTAAAGCAGCATATAGGACACTTTCCTTTATCAGTTGTGGCATAGATTATAAGAACAGGGAAATTATGTTGGAGCTATACAAAGCTTTTGTTAGGTCACAGCTGGAGTATGTGATTACAGTCACCACAGTACATTAAGCATGTGATTGCACTGGAGAGGGTGCAGAGGATACTCACCAGGATGTCACCCAGGTTGCAGCGTTTTAAGCAATGAAGAGAGGCTGAATAAACTCAAGTGGTTTTCTTTAGAGCAGAGAAGGCTTAGGAAGATCTAATTGAGGTGTATAAGTTTGTGAGGTGCACAGACAGGGGGACAGAAAGTGACCATTCCCCTTAGATTAAGGATCAAAAACAAGGCAGCATAATTTTCAAGGTGAAAGGCAAGCGGTTTAGAGATGATTTCAGGATTTTCTTTTCACAGGATGGTGGGAATGTAAACATAGATTGACTTGGAGGGTAGTTGAGGCAGGAAAGCTAAGAAACTTTAAAAATGTATGAGCATATGAAGCATCATAACATTCAAGGCAATGGGCCAAGTTCTGGAAAGTGGGACGTGTAGATAGGTTGGTGCAGACTCAGTGGTCTTCTTCTGTGCTGTAGGACTCTATCAGAATTCACATGACACCTGGTTATAGTTCAACAGGTTTATTTGAAATCATAAGCTTTCAGAGCGCTGCTCCTTCGTCAGGTGACTTCACCTGACGAAGAAGCAGCACTCTGAAAGCTTGTTATTTCAAATAAACCTGTTGAACTATAACCTGGTGTCGTGTGAATTCTGACTTTGTCAACCCCAGTCCAACACCGCTACCTCCACATCAAAGGACTCTCTGACATTGAAAATCTGAGGCAAAATATTGATTTGTCTCCCCGCCATTCTGGTGTTCCCCATTACTCCAACCCTGTCCCTGATTGCAGTTATCTAATAGGTCCCCTAACAGTAGTTCCATAGTATGACACAGTATAAACCAAGAATTACTCAGGGTTTATAAGGAAGGTACAACAACCATGGGTGACCAGATTAATCAAATTGTTAGGGATAGCCATGAGGGAGAGTTCACAATGTGGAATAAGAGATTGTTTCTTGGAACATGATGTTGCGGAACCAACCAGGAGGCAGGCTGTTCTGGATTTAGTAATATGTAATAAGATGGGATAAATTAATTGTCTCATAATAAAGGATCTTCTAGGAAACTGTACTCAAATAGTTTGAGGACGAGAAATTCCCGCAACTCTTACAACAAACTGTACTCATTGGTATGTTTGAGAAGTGTCCCTTGCCCAATTCATAGCTGGAAACAAAGTATTGAAAAACCTCCTTGGGAGGAAGCATTCTTGAACTTGCATAACTGCACCAAGTGTTCTGATATTAAACAAAATAGCAGCATTGTGACTCAGTGGGTAGCACTGCTGCCTCTCAATGCTAGGGATCCGGGTTCGATTAATCCTTGGGTGACTGTATGAGTGGAGTTTGCATGTTCTCCCAGTGTCTGCGTGGGTTTCTACCAGGTGCTCTGGTTTCCATCCAGATGTGCAGGTTAGGCGGATAATGGTTAGGTGCTAAATGCAGGGTTACGGGGATGAGGAGGAGGCCCTTCAGAGGGTCAATGCAGACTTGATAGGCAAAATGGCCTCCATCTGCACTGCAGGGATTCTATGACTCTATCAAAAGCAATTACATGGGCATTCTCCACAAAGCCAACTCCTCTTTCTGCAGCTTACGCCCTCCATAGGCGAGATCATGGTAACTCCATATTAGGAATTTAAGCTGAGGGCATGTTTTTCAGCACTGCTCTCTTCCAGATTAGTCTATCTCAAATCAAAAAACGTACACTCAATGTAAACACAAGAAAGCAGCGTAGTCTAGACCTAACCACTGCTCTGCACCAAATTGGTAAAACTCCACCAATTAACAGAAGAATTAGATGCAGACGAGCAAAAATACTTACCCAACAAGTTGTTGTGAACTTGACAGCACTGATTGGGAACATGGTGTAGTAGATTCAATAGCAAGTTTCAAGTGAGAGAGTGTTTGTATCATCGATTGCTGCCAGTGAGATGCTGGAAAATTGGAGGTTCGATAACATGGTGGTGCTACTATTTAAGAAAGATGGTAAGGAAAAGCCAAGGAACTATAGACAGGTGAGCCTGACAGAGGTGGGCAAGTTGTTGGAAGGGATCCTGATGGTCAGGATTTACATTTATTTGTAAAGGCAAGGACTGATTAGGGGTAGTCAACGTGACTTTGTGCGCGGGAAGTTGTGTCTCACTAACATGATGAGTTTTTTGAAGAAATAATAGAGGATTGATAAGGGGAGATTGGTGGACATGATCTATATGGACTTCAGTATGGCGTTCGACAAGGTTCCTCATGGTAGATTGGTTAGCAAGGTAAGATCACATGAAATACTGGGAGAACTAGCCATTTGAATACAGAACTGGCTCAAATAGGAGACAGAGGGTGGTGGTGGTGGATTATTTTTCAGATTGGAGGCCTGTGACCAGCAATGTGCCACAGGGTTCAGTGCTGGGTCCACTGCATTTCATCATTTATGTAAATGATTTGAATGTGAACATAGGAGGTATGGTTAGTAAGTTTGCAGATGACACCAACATTGGAGGTGTAGTGGACAGTGAAGGAGGTTAACCTGAGAACAATGGGATCTTGATTAGATGGGCCAAGAGGCTGAGGAATGGCAGATGGAGTTTAATGTAGAGAAATGTCAGGTGCTGCATTTTGCAAAGGCAAATTAGGGCAGGACTTATACACTTAATGGTAAGGTCCTGGTGAGTGTTGCTGAACAAAGAGATCTTGGAGTATAGGTTCACAGTTCCTGGAAAGTAGTCCCAGGTAGACAGGATAGTGAAGGCAACATATGATATGCTTGCCTTTATTGGTCATTGCATTGAGTATAGGAGTTGGGATGTCATGTTGTAGCTGTACAGGACATTAGTTAGGCCACTTTTGGAATACTACATGCAATTCTGGTCTCCGTGCTATAGGAAAGATGTTGTGAAACTTGAAAGGGTTCAGAAAAGATTTACAATGATGTTGCCAGGGTTGGAGTGTCAGAGGCTGAGGAGTGACCTTATAGACGTTTATAAAATCATGAGGGGCATGGAGAGAGTGAATAGACAAGGTCTTTTCCACAGGATTGAGGAGTCGAAAACTATAGGGCATAGGTTTAAGATGAGAGGGGAAAGATTTAAAAGGGACCCAAGGGGCAACTTTTTCACACAGAAGGGTGGTGCCTGTATGGAATGAGCTACCAAAGGAAGTGCAAGAGGCTGGTACAATTACATTTAAAATTCATCTGGATGGGTACATGAATAGGAAGGGTTTAGGAGAATATGGGCCAAATGCTGGCAAATGGGACTAGATTAATTTGGGATATCTGACTGGCATGGACAAGTTGGACCGAAGGGTCTGTTTCCATGCTGTACAGCTCTACGACTCTTTACTGCACTGTGGGTAAAGAGTTTGCAACCCAGAGACAGAAGCAATCAGGTCTCCTGCTCCAAATCAGATACTACTTGTTACAGTGTGGCTTGTGTTACGAAATTGTGTGGATTGATCATGAACAGAAGGCAGGAAGCTAGAATTTGTTTGTTTAAAAAAAAAAGCAAAACAGAGAAAGTGTATTCAATAGCAAGTTTCAAGAGAGTAAGAATGTGTTTATCATTGATAGCCACCTGCAAGGTGCTGGAAAACCAGAGGTTGGATGACATGGTGCTACTATTTAAGAAAGATAGCAAGGAAAAGCCAGGGAACTATACCTCTGTCAGGTTCACCTATCTAAAGTGCTTTTCTAAGCTTAGAGATTTACACAGAAAGTGGGTCTGCATGCAGATTACAGACAGTTCTAAATATTGAAACATGTATCAATTGGCTGTGTGATTGAAAACCTTAGGCTTGTTTTGATGTTTTGGCAACTAGTTTGAACCAGCCAATTAACTTAAACCAAGTACTTAGAAATTGAAAGCCAATTGAAATTAAATCTGGAAGTGTTGACAACCGGGGACCAATCCTAGTATAAGAAATGGACAGATCAAGGGTATTAAAAAAAAAAAGAGGGCATTTGGAAAATCGGCAGAGAGCCAACTGCCGTCTGAAGGGGTGACAGTAAATCCGCCATCTGAGGAATTATTACCCAGCTCATCACTAAGCTCTCTAAAAAAGGCACCACAAAAAGGCACCACAGCACTTCTAAGAGTCCTCACAGAAGAAATTACAGAGAAAATATCCCCGACAGCAGGGTCAGCAGAAGAAAGGCTGCAGAGATGGTGGAGAAGGCAGTGCATTCCAGAAGACACATTCTGTGCGAACTTTGAAAGGCTAAGTTTGAATTTATTGTTTTCTTATTAGTTGGATTTATGTAAGTGGGACCTGTGTTTATTGGAACAGCATACCAGTAGAATTTAGTTCAGTTAGGGAATAGTAAGTGGTTGGGGGGGTGGGATTGTTCAGTTTGTTAGTAATTCTGTTAATTTGTTCACTGTCAGGGTTAAATAAATAAATTGTTACTTATAAAGTGAGTATCTGGGATTCCTTTCATTTAACTCCTTTAACTGATTACGAGGGGCAAGGTGAGCTTCTCTGGGTGTTTCAGGTTTAATTATTAGAAGGAAATCTCTACTCCCGTCATAACAGATTGGGGCTGGTGTTTCGGTTTAATTATCAGAGGGGCTTGATCTTTAACCTCTCCTTCGTAACATTTGTTTGAGATGCTTTCTTCAGCAAATTGTCCATCAACAGAATCAGAAAGGAAAGGCAAAATTAAACATCAGAAGGCAGTGCTCTAGTGTTTTAAAAACAAGTCATTTTAATTTAAATTTTAAGACATTGTGTAAAGTAGTTTGCTTCTAATGTGGTGTGAGCAGCAAACTAAAAGGGAATGATTACAGTGAATAATAGTGACCAGTAGTCACACCTTCAACATCCACACATGACAGCGGAAAACCTTAAAATAATTCTGATGCATTCAAGAAACATGGGCACCCATGTGCCACAAAACCTTTCCCAAATGATCACTTCACATCATCATCAAAATGGCCAAAGTCTTGCTTTTCGTTCCTGCAGAGAAGCAGTGGCAGCTTCAACTTCAGTTCAAACAAGACGGTCGAATTCTCCTGCAGTATACCATCAAGACAATGCCAGAATGCAGGGAGCCCAAAGTGAGGCTTTGGATGGCACTGGCCCGATGCCAAAACCGGATGTGGCCACCCCACTCAAGCACCACGTCACTACTTCAGCAGGTAACAAAAAATTTTTAAAATTTGGTATAAATAAAATGTCAGTCAGCCTTCAGTTACAGGAAACCTCTGCTCCATTGCCTAGGTTATCCCAGCAGCTTCCAGTAGAGGGTGCAGTTTTTATGTTGAGGGTGTTGCCCACATTTCCTTTGATTTTGAGCTGTAGTAAGCCATTGGCATTCCCAGAACAAGCAGCAGCTTTCTCGCAGGCTACTGTAACCCCATTCCTCCCCTGGAATCCAAGCGACTTGGCTTTTCTTCTGTTCTATTCAGTCACGTCAGACAGGATACATCTCAAATAAACACCACAGCACAGCGAGGGGGCTGCCATGTTTGTGGGTTTTTGCCAATATGGCACAGAGCCATGTCACTGAATAGAGATCTTCACTGTATAAGCTGCTGGTCAGCGCCTGCACTCCAGGTTATAATATTCCTGAATTAAAAAGTTAGCTTTACTTACTGATGTAGTTCATTTACTTGCAGATAATCTCCGTTTCTGTCACAGCACCTGCATGAATGCTTTGTAATTGTAAACTGAGTACACATACACAATACGCAATGTACAAACAGCTGAGAGTTCCAACACAAGGGGTAAGCTGAGATCCATCTGTGCAGCTTTCATGGCTATGCCAGTCTGCTAAGATATTCTTCCAATATAATGGCTGTCGACCAATGCTTGCCTCTTAATGCAGTCTCATTGCCGTTAACTTCTCCGGGCGAAGAATGCAGCAATGGCCAATGTAGCACCCACAGCTGTAAGTGCCATAAACCATTTTACAAAGGATTCCTGCAACTGACGGTTACGAGCAGCAGCGTTATTTCCATACAGTTGCACAAAAGCATCCTGGAAAAAGAAGGAAACAGCACAAGTTACTTATCAGCAGACACTGCTTTTGACACCAGTACAAGCAAGTTTCCATGACCCACTATTTCAAACCTTACAAAAAAAACTAAAGCCATGGTCGAGTTCCCAATAAAGGGGCCAAAAACCATATCAGACCCATATAAAGGGCAAAAGACCCCAGGTCCAATCCTTACTCTGCATTAGGTCAGCCAGTCACAGCCAAATTAACAGTGGAACCACGATGGATTTAATGAGCTCAGTGTTGGGTAATGGGTAATGCTGTTAAAGCTGCATGCATTAACTGTCTCCTGGAAATAACTACATAGTTTCCTAAGCCAGTTCAGAGGGGCTTAGGAGCCTCCTTGTAGTGTGGGACTGGAAACATGTGCAAGACAGAACAGGTAGAGCCCCGAGAGACATTACCCAACTAATTAGGATTACACAACAATCTGGAAGCGTTCATAGTAATTTTTCTGATGCCACTAATTTTCTACAAATGTATTATTTAATTCAACATCACATATGGTGGTGCAGTGTCAGTGGATTAGTAATCCAGGAGCCCTGGCTAATTCTCCAGGAACATGGGCTCAAATGTGACCATGGCAGCTGGAGGAGTTTAAATGACAACAACACCCACATCTCACAAAAAAAGAATAAAAAGGGCAGAGTCTGAACAACATCCAAGGTGCTAGTCTGGTACTAAAACCACTATCCTACTTTATTCCTCCTTAGCCCATTATTACTAGAGCTTGGCCAGAGGGACCCAATTACAGACCAGGGACCCACTCTGGAATTGTTTTATATTTTTCTTTAAAACACACTGGGTCAATCTAGGCTGTGATGTCCTCCAGTTAAATTAGCAGTCAGTGCTAGCTTCATACATAATAACGACCTTTAGTTAAGGTATGTAGGCTGCAAGCAGCTCCAGAATTGTATCCCAGAGGGTCCATTTTGCAGCCACAAGATGCTAAAGAGGAAAATGTATATTAATGTTATAACAGCAAGAATCAACATGGAGTAAGCAGGGTCATTGTACCCAAAATGTTAACTCTGCTTTCTCTCCATTGATGCTGTCAGTTGTGAGTTTCTCCAGCAATTTCTGTTTTTATTTAAGCACAGAGTGAGCCTTGGTACTGCCAAATCATTTCTTCACAGTAAAAGGAAAACCAATAAACTGCAGTGAAATAGCTCGAGTAAGTGATCATAAACAGCAAACTCAGCTACATACAATATTACTCTGAACTTAGCTAGTGTGTGGCTCTGTCTGTTGTGGTTTGGGTTACCTTGCAGGATTTTAAGTGTGTGTCCACGTGACAAAGGCAGTCTAAACTCCCAATAATTTAGAACTCGCACCTTAATATATATATACAAAACCTTTTAATCATTCCATAGTACATCCAAGATCATCTGTGTTGTACACTAAACTCTTGTTTATCCCACTACACTGCCACATTCTGGCTAGATGTTACTTATTTATAACTGAGCTGGTGCACAAGAGAAATACAGACAAGTTAGAATTTGCCAGAGTCCTATCAAACCCAAATTTGGATTTGTGTTAACATGTTAATTAGTCAGAACAACTCAAACAGCTTCTAACAGATGAGCTGGCTACATGCAAGTGTGAGGGAAACCATACAATGGAGATACCCAAGAATATCACTGAGCTATCAGGGTCAACTGGTCCCTTTTTAATATTTACTGTTCCACAGCTGAACCATCAAGGTGGCCAATTTGTCAAGTTGGGAGGTTGCTCGAAAATGAATGCTCTTCAATATATACTGGGTACTATGTAATGTGATAAAGCTCACAAAGGATGCACGAAGATCAGGGGACAGGGCAGAGCTCATGGGACATCTAACGTGCACAGGTTGAAGTCTGATTACCCGAGTCTGCAGAAGACCAGGTTAGATTAAGGAGGAAGCTGGTAGAACAGTGGTTTTCGTACTGGACTAGCAACTCACTGACGTTTTGATTTCAGACCCCACTCTGGTAACATGTTGTATCACTCATTTTGACAAACTCATGAGACAGCACCAGAAGAAATACCAGCAAAAGCTGTCGGATTGTTGTGAAAGCCTAATTAACTGGCTAGTGTCCCTTAGGCATTCTATTTGCTCTGTCCCACAGTGCATGGGTAATAAAAGTAGTATAATGCAGATGCCAAAAAATCTGAAATAAAAACCAAAGTGCTGGAGAAACTCAACAGGCTTGGAGTAGCTAGGGGTTTCAAGTTCAATTTGACTTAAATTACTTGGAGGTTCCTAATTCCCGCTGAAATGACTTAGGAAACTGCTAAGTTATTTCCCAGCAGACAAATAATGCAACCTTACCAGCATTACCCGTACCGTGAAAGCAAATTAATTAAAATTATGGAGTTCCTATTATTCCCCTGGTTGTGAACGAATTAGATTAACCAGAGCAAGGATGTATACAGTCTAGAGAGGGATTTTGCTTTGATTACAGCTTCTATTATAGAACAAAAATATTTATCGTATGAATACAAACTTGTATTTGGACAACACACTCCAGCCTGAATCACAAGGAATCATAAGGAATCATTAATTGAGTTTAAGACATTTCCTAATTGCACAATTACTAAATAGAATGAATGGACACATGTACTTATATTTTTTACGCAGTATGTTACACAATATGAAGAAACAGTCTTTTGTCAACCTTCACTGACACAAAGCTAGAGGTGACATTCAGGACACATGTACATAATCCAAGTTTCAACTCTGAAAACCAATAGGTTATAAAAATTAATGCTGGAGTTCTAGTACAGCTTTGTGCTCTCCACACACACAATCAAGATCATAAATCATAAAAGATATGGGCCATAACAATGAGCAAGATGTTCGGATATCAACTCCAAAGGACAAAATCAATGTGAACGTTGAACTTCTGGCACCGAATCCAAATGAGAGAAATCAGCCTGTTTGTTTACAATCCATCCCAGTCCATTTGAAAGACTGCAGGATCACTGAGCAGCCTTCTTACCTTAATTCATCTTAATTTAATTGAAAGCACTGTTCCCCCGCCAAGTCAGGTAAGGAGTCCAAACTCCAACTGATAACAATCTTGATTGGGCAAGCAATACTATTTGAAGCATTTTTAGAAAAGCTGTGAGGCTGAAATAAAAGATGAAGTTGCTGGAGAAACTCAGCAGGTCTGGCAGCATCTTGGGATAGGATGTGGAGGTGCTGGACTGGGGGTGGAGAGGGTGAGAAATCACACAACACCAGGTTATAGTCTAACAGGCTTATTTGAAAACACAAGCTTTTGGAGTCTCACTCCTTCTTCAGGTGTTAGTGAGAGAGGTGGCACCAGACACAGTTTATAAATAAAAGATCAAAGAGTCACACAACTGATGAGGATGTATTAAACAAATTTAAGATGCTGTTAAATCTTTAATCAGTTAGAAGGCTTTAATTGATTAATATGTATGTGTAAATCCCCAAATTTCTTTCAAGTCACTGCCCTGAGAGAACTAAAGGTTTTATCAGTGTAAAGAAGAGGTGACATTTCAGGTCAGACGATGCATATTGGGTGTGAGGCCTTGTTTAGAATCTGTTTGTGTTTTGGTTTGGAGTCAGACTGGCTTTATTTTTAAAGTAGGAATTTAAATAACACCACATTGACTGACTGTCTATAAATTATGTGATTTTTGAACTAAATAGAATGCATCGGCAAATACAAATTCACCCCTTAGATTTACACGGCTGTGTGTGTGTATGAGGGAGAGAAAATGTGTATGTGTGGGGGAGGGGGTGGGGGGAAACAGTAAGGGGAGGGGGAGAGTGAGAGACAGAGAGAGTGAGAGACAGAGAGAGTGAGAGACAG
>NW_025968299.1:11209-11763 GCF_021869965.1 Rhincodon typus
GAGACAGAGAGAGTGAGAGACAGAGAGAGTGAGAGACAGAGAGAGTGTTTGTATGTATGCATATGTGTGTGAGAGAATGTAGAGAGTGTATAGTCTGATGTGACAAAGCAGAGTTTAATGTTTTGGGGATAGTAGGAACTGCAGATGCTGGAGAATCCGAGACAACAAGGTGCAGGGCTGGATGAACACAGCAGGCCAAGCAGCATCATAGGAGCAGAAAGGCTGACGTTTCGGGCCTAGACCCTTCATCAGAAGAGGGGGAGGGGAAGGGGGTTCTGAAATAAATAGGGAGAGAGTGGGAGGCGGATAGAAGATGGATAGAGGAGAGGATAGGTGGAGAGGAAACAAACAGGTCGAAGAGGCGGGGATGGGGCCAGTAAAGGTGAGTGTAGGTGGGGAGCCTTGACCTGTCCGTCCTCCCTGGACTGACCTATCCCCTCCCTAACCAGTAAAGGTGAGTGTAGGTGGGGAGCCTTGACCTGTCCGTCCTCCCTGGACTGACCTATCCCCTCCCTAACTCCCCACCTACACTCACCTTTACTGGCTCCATCCCC
>NW_025968299.1:11863-21744 GCF_021869965.1 Rhincodon typus
CCAGTAAAGGTGAGTGTAGGTGGGGAGCCTTGACCTGTCCGTCCTCCCTGGACTGACCTATCCCCTCCCTAACTCCCCACCTACACTCACCTTTACTGGCCCCATCCCCGCCTCTTCGACCTGTTTGTTTCCTCTCCACCTATCCTCCCCTCTATCCATCTTCTATCCGCCTCCCACTCTCTCCCTATTTATTTCAGAACCCCCTTCCCCTCCCCCTTTTCTGATGAAGGGTCTAGGGCCGAAACGTCAGCCTTTCTGCTCCTATGATGCTGCTTGGCCTGCTGTGTTCATCCAGCCCTGCACCTTGTTGTCTTTAATGTTTTGGGTCCAGTTACACTACTTCAGAACTCTGAACTGCCTGCTTAGCTGCATAAAAGAGGAAAGGCTGCCATATCCTGGCCAACATTCGACCCCAACCAATCAACTCAAACACATTGTCTTGTCAGTTTCCCTCTGTTTGTGCGACATACAGGAACAGCACATTGTACAAACTGGTAACTGCTTCTGCATCAAAACAGCTGATATAACTTCAACAGTAAACCATCAGCTCCAGATTAAAGCTTCTGCTATTCACAACTTACAAGTTCCCCTCCAGTCACACACCATTCTGACATGGAAATATATCACTGCTCCATCAGTGTTGCTGGGTCAAAATCATGGAACTCCCTTCTTAAGAGCATTGTGGGTGTTCCTACACCCCCAAAGGACTGTAGCAGTCCAAGTCAGTTCACCACTACCTTCCCTTAGGGCAATCAGGAAAGGACAATAAATGCATTCATTGTTGAAAGAATAAAACCACAAGGCAGACTTGGGCACACGCAGTCACAGACATGCTTCCTACAAGGGTCACTACACTAATCAGCTGGAAACATAGTCCATTTTCTTCAGGATAAGTTTTTGCAAATTCCAGCTCCCTGACTTGTCATCAGACCTCAGATTAGCTGAGAGGTTATATTTTTTTGGAAAATGCTGAATTGGCTGGGCCTCTTGCCGAGAAAGAAGACTGGAGTGGTGACCTAAAGACTGTTGTTATGCTTCACTGGGCTGCTCACTGGAAACCAAGTCCCACTATTCCCAGAGTCATCACAAAGATTTTAACAAATACACAGAATTCTAGGCCCCGGATGACAAAATACAGCTCAGGTTTCTGTACTTAACAGGGATTACTATTATTTATAACTAAATTGACTAACTTCAGGTAAACAATTATGAACCGTCAGCAAGTAACTGTAAATTAAAACTCTAATCCTATATAAACTCTCCTTTACACACGCACAAAATTAAATGGGTGTTTATAAGTGAGGAAAAGACTGGGAAGGCAGCTGGGTTTCTATTAATAGATAAAAGATAGTTCTTTTGCTGAATGCTGCTTCATGGTCTTCCTTCTTCAGATACTTTCACATGTTTGCAGGAGCAGGGGATGATGGGTTCACACAAAAATATCTCTGATTTATTAAAATTCACAGCTTACAGCAACTCAAGGAAAAATGAATAAACTGGCATTCTTCAGGCTTAAGTTGGTTTTTACTGCTGACAACAGAAAGAGCTCTCGAGCTGATGGAGATCTAAAGGCTTCTCTCGCTGTCTTGTTCACAGACTCAAGCTATTCGATTAACTGGGATTCAATCTGGTAGCTGTTGTCAGGCAGGCAGCCATTGTCGTAACTGTCACTAGGCCGTAGATCAATCAGATACTTGTTGCTGCTCAATCTATTTGTACATGCCCTTGGTCCAGCTTGTTTGCACCTTCTCCTACAACTGCTTAAACCTACAACTGCTGGAGTCCGAGATAACACAGTGTAGAGCTGGAGGAACACGGCAGGCCAGGCAGCATCAGAGGATAATGGAAGCTGACGTTTCGAGTCAGGACCCTTCTTCAGAAAGGGTCAGCTTTCCTGCTCCTCTAACGCTGCCTGGCCTGCTGTGTTCCTCAGCTTCACACTGTGTTATGCTTAAACCAGCAGCTGTGTAAACAGTACAGTACCCACAATGAGTGGCAGATTACTTGTTTTCAAAACATGAAGTAATCCTTCAGTAATACTTTATTTTTAAAACATCCTTTTCCCTTTTCTACAATCAAAAATACAGAAAAGACACATTACACCGTTACATTTTTACACTTAAAATTGGGAGGAGTTAAACATATACTTCTTTTCTTTGTGGGGGAGTCCAAAATCAGAGGCAAGTAGGAGTCAATTAATTAATTCAAATAATCAAATGAATCTGGAATACAACACGAGTCGAAGGGTTCTTGTAGGGCTGTGGTACTGTCCCTACCTCCAAGCCAGGAGGCTCACGTTCAAGTCCCACCTGCTCTGGAGGTGTCTCGTAACATCTCTGAACAGATTGATTAAATAGCATATCTACAATATGAGTCGTGATAATGGTGACCTTGTGACTATCAGAGGAAACCACAAGTCTGGAACATATTGCCTGACAGGTTGGTTGAGTCACAGTGTCATACAAGAGTCAACCAAGCAAATATAATCAAACTAATAAATCCAACAGAAACTGAACAACTTCTTCTATACTTCAAAGACTCTGCAATACTCAATACTATTTAAAGTGTTTGAGGCAAACCAAAGAGATGCTTCTAAAGGCAGGCTATGGGTTCCACGGTGTATTGATGAGCACTCTGGCCTGATTTCAAATCTTGGTGGAACCTCATTTCTTGAAGTCAGTTGGCGTAGCAGTAGTGGAGGAGATTCTCAATAAATGTCTGAGGATCATGGCCCAGATCAAGTTCAGTCAGAGCAGCAGCAGCATTGAAAAAGGCTGACCAAACTGACATCAGCACAAAGCAGAGAGATGATAGGTAGGTATTGGAACAATTTATTCCTCCACTTTAAGCTACATTAAGGAAAGGGAAGAGTTTTAGCTTCTTTACAAAAGGAAACTTAAGCAACTTGCAAATTGGCTTAAACTTAGGGTAAATATTTCAATTAAAGGTGTGGTAGAGAAGCTCAGTTTCACGTATTGCATGGCTTGCAGTTTATGGAAAATCTCAGAAGCTCCTGGCAGTCTGGAGGACCACATCTACAGGAAGTGCCACTAGTCTGAACAGCTCAAGTGCTTGGTTTATAAGCTTGACCATAGGCCTGAGGCACAGCGATGCATATATGAGACTGAACATTATTTGGATAGCATGATTTTAGATGCAGTCACCAAGCAGCTTTAGAAAGTCAGGGAAGGAATGGATGACCAGTCAGAAGGGTCGCAGACAGTGAGGGAGTTATGTGTAACTAACTGCCTGAAGGGGCAGTAGACGCTGACACCTTTACAACATTTGAGAAGTATTTAAGAGGATCACTTGAAATGCAAAAACAGACAAGGCTACTGGCCAAGTGCTGGAATATGTAACTTGAATAGATAGGTGCTTGATGAGTGATATGGACACAATAGGTAGAAGAGCCTCTTTCAGTGCTGAAAAGTTATGGTTACATCTACAACTACGCTGTATGAAGATGGGTATATTGATCAGGCGAAATGAAGGAAGGACAGGCAAAAAGGCATATACAAAAAGACCATAAGTATGATCTGAATGGACTGTATCCATGTAATAAATCTTGTAACGGAGTACAGACAGGGACCTTCTGGTGTAGCATTACTCTGGATTAGCTTGCTGAGCAATCAGGGAACCTTCCCACCATTAGCAAGTCATTGGGGTAGAATCAATTGTCATGAGGGGTCAACGTGTTGCAGTACAGCTGTCTTCCCTTTGTGGCAGGCATGGCATATCTGAACCAGAACAGCAGTCTGGAGGAAACCGATAGCAGAAAGACAAAATTGGGTGAACCCTTGTTGGGAGGTGGCGTGTTGCACATCTGATACCAGTCACGCTGCTTGAACAAACAACCTTTCTTGGAACTTTCAAATCAGAGGGACCACGTACAAATATTTCTCTGGTTATCAAGACTTCAGGAATTTCCTGCTACCCTTTCAGTAAAATCAGGACACACCCCAAACTGAAAAGGAAGAACTGGCTCACAATGAATTGCAGTGAGCTAAACAAACACTTCTTTATGGCCTCTATTCAATATCTCTCGCCCCAACTCCTAATGTCCCACTATTAATCTTTGCTAACATTTAGCACCACCTAAATATACCGCTGCAAATGCATAATGACCCAGTTCTCTCACATCGCCTTCTGTTGTATTAAGCTCTTCCACAAAATAAATCACTCTGTAGATCTCTAATGACTGTCTACACACCCAATATCACATCACTGGGGACCTGTAATGATTGCATATACTGGTTGAAATCTGCACTGACTCAATCTGAAAGCCCTTTAAGGCCTCACTAATCTGTAAATGAAATGCCCAAATTGAATTGTACTCTTATTTCCTGCAGCCACTGCCAAGAGACATCACACAACTTTCAGCAGATAAAAACATCCAGAATACATGAAAAATTAAACCCATCTTAGACAGCCAGGCAGTGTGCCTCAATAATGCACTGAAATATCATCCTAGTCTACGTCTATATACTCAAATGCGGAGAGGAGGCTAAACGTTCAGTCCTTGAAGTTTGACCTGCAACTTTTAAGTCAGACAGAGGTCTGGAATTTGAAATCATTAAAATCTTCACATTATTGTCATTCAAAGATGGCTGCTATAATCATGTGACTGAACCTAGATATAGCCTTCCAGAAGCTTTTCAAAAGGCACCATTAACAGACAGCTAACAGCCACGTACTGTCCGATGAGTCTGAATTGTTAACTAATATAAAAAAAACCAGAAAACTGTTCTGAGGAAGGATCACTGAACCCAAAATGTTAACAATAATGTTTCTTCACAGATGCTGCCAGACCTGCTGGGCTTTTCCAGCAACTTCTGTTTTGTTCCTGAATTGTTAACTGTTGTGCACTTATCTGCTGCAGAGATGATCGGCTCCAAGAGAAACCCTCGCATAATGGCAGTTTAAGTCACACCCATCCTACAAGAATGTATTAATGACTTTCCACTTAACCTCTGGATATGGAACACAGATAGATGGCTATCTTCAAGGCATGCTTTTGTCTCAATGGTAGCAGCTTCTCTCCCAATAGGCTTAGTCATGTTGGCTCCAGAATTGAACTCAGCTGCCTTTTAACACATACAATGTTGTAACCACAGACAATTCAGAGATCAGCACTGCTCCATACAACATCTATTGACAATGTCAAAACCCCCGACGCCAGATTTCAAAAAGAAGCCTCTGGCCAAAGTAGCAACAATTTGTATTCATAGTATCATAGAATCCCTACAGTGTGGAAACAGGCCCTTCAGCTCAACAAGTCCACACTGACCCTCACAGCAACCCACCCAGACCCATCCACCTATAACCCACCTAAACCACACATCCCTGAACACTATGGGCAATTTAGCATGGCCAATCCACCTAGCCTGCACATCTTTGGACTGTGGGAGGAAACCGGAGCACCCAGAGAAAACCCATGCAGACATGGAGAGATCATGCAAATTCCACACAGACAGTCACCCAAGGGTAGAATGGAACCCAGGTCCCTGGCACTGTGAGGCAGCAGTGCTAACCACTGAGTCACTGTGCTGCCCCAGCAGGCCATCTGGTCCACACTAACCCTCCAAAGAGCATCCCATCCAGGCCCAACCCTCTACCCTATATTTCCCATGGTTAATCCACCTTGTCCACACATCCCTGAACAATTCAGCATGGCCAATCCACCTACCCACACATCTTTGGACTATGGAAGGAAACTAAAGCCTTATTTTATCAAAAGAGTGAAGCAAAAGTTACACTTCAGAAAATGCTCCTCAGAAGACTTGGACGCTTTTAAAGAAAAGAAACTGACTACAACTCTATAACTGTTGGTTAGTCAACCAACCATCCCAGAAAACAATTCCAATCCCTGTACACCTGCATTTCCCATCCACGAGGAGCTTGAACAGTTCATCAATTTTACTAACACCTTTCACCCCAACCTCAAGTTCACCTGGACCATCTCTGATACCTCTCTCTCCTTCCTGGACCCCTCTGTCCCCATCTGTAGTGAACGCCTCGAATCCGACATCTATTTCAGCTACCTAGACTAAACCCACCTTCCTGCAAGAATGTGATCCCCTACTCCCAATTCCTCCGCCTCCGCTGCGTCAGCTCCCAAGATGGGGCGTTCCACTCACGAACATCCCAGATGTCCTCTTCCCCTTCAGTGGTTGAAAATGCTCTCGACCGCACCTCTTACATTTCCCGCACCTCTGCCCTCACATCCCCTCCCCTCAACAAAAATAAAGATAGAATTCCCCTTGTCCTCCTACATCACCCCACTAACCTCCGGATTGAACATATCATTCTCCGCTACTTCCGCCACCTGCAATCTGACCCCATAACCAAGAATATATTTCCTTCCCCACCCCCAACTTGCCTTCCGTAGGGACCACCCTCTCCGTGACTCCCTTGTCCGCTCCACACTCCCCACTAGCCCCACCACACCCGACACCTTTACCCTCAACCGCAGGAAGTACTACACTTGCATCTTCACCTCCCCCCTCACCTCCATCCAAGGCACCAAACAAACCTTTCACATCTGACAGAGGTTCACCTGCACATCTGTCAACGTGGTCTATTGCATCCGCTGCTGCCGGTGTGGCCTCCTCTACATCGGGGAGACCAAGCGGAGGCTCAGAGACTGCTTTGTAGAGCGCCTGTGCTCTGTTTGTGACAAACGACAACACCTTCTGATCGCGAAACATTTCAACTCCCCCTCTCACTCCCTGGACGACATGTCCATCCTGGGCCTCCTCCAGTGTCACAATTTTCCTCCGGAAACTGGAGGAGCAGCACCTCATATTCCACCTTGGGACCCTACAACCCAATGGTCTCAATGTGGACTTTATCAATGTGGACTTTACCAGTTTCAAAATCTCACCACCACCGGCCTCATCCCATGACCAACCCTCCCTCTCATCCCCGTCTACTTGACCTGACACAACCTGTCCATCTTCTCTCCCAGCTATCCGCTCCTCCCACCTCACTAACCAATCCCCACCACTGCCTACCTGCATTCACCTATCACCATCCCAATTACCTTCCCCAGCCCCACACTTCCTCTCTATTTATTTCTGAGCTCCCTTCCCCCACCCCCATTTCTGAAGAAGGGTCCCGACCTGAAACATCAACTTTCCTGCTCCTCTGATGCTGCCTGGCCGCCTGTGTTGCTCCAACTCCACACTCATCTCTGACTGCAGCATCGGCAGTTCTTATTATCCCCAGACTGTTAAAATCTAGTTTTAGTCTTTTGGAATTCCATCTCAAAAGCAAGGACGTTTTTAAACTAAATAAAAACACCAAAGATCTGCAGATGCTGAAAATCATTTGTAGTTAAGTTGTTGCCAATTGAATAATCTCTTTATCGTTACAGATTCTAACTCCCCACGTATGTTTGTAAGCCTTTGTCCAATGGTGGCAAAATAAATGCAACTGTTGTTCTAACTTTATCACAGTGTTGTTACGGTCTTCACAAAGTCATAGCCCACAAACAGAGGGAATGGGAGAATTATGTTCCCACCATTTTAGAAAAACAGTGGGAAAAATCAATTCACAATGTTCTTACAGACAGGCGGTAAGAATGTGGGAGCAAAAGACCAGAGAAGTACAGATGCTGGAAATTAGAAAACGAAAACAGAAATTGCTGGGAAACCTCAGCAGGCCTGGCAGCATCTGTGGTGAGACCTGCTGAGTTTTTCCAAGAACACAGAGAGACTTGATCTAAAGCTTGTAATCTGTCTAACACATGTAATGTAAATGAAGCTTCTCCCACTCACACAAAGCTATGCCAACTGGAGAACTCTTTTCTTAATTATTCCTGACCATCCCTGCCAAGAGTTATCCCAGAACTTTGTTACATGACCCCTCCCTAATCTCCAATGAGTCATGAACACAGCCCAATCTATCACACAAACTAGCCTTCCATTCATTGACTTCATCTATACTTCCTGCTGCCTCAGGAAAGCAACTAACGTAATCGAAGATTCCTCCCACCCTGGTTATACTCTCTTCCATCATGCAGAAGATATAAAAGTTTGAATACAGGCATGAACAGCTTCAAGAACAGTTTCTTCCCCATTGTTGTTAGACTTTTGAACAGACCTCTCAAATGTTAATGTTGATCTCGCTCTCTGCACCTTCTCTGCAGCTGTCACACTGTATTCTGCATTTTATTCTGCTACTTGATGCAATTTGTATGGTATGATCTGTCTGTACAAAACCCAAAACAATATTTTTCACTGTATCTTGGTACATGTGACAACAATAAATCAAATCCAATTATTCATATGGCCCAGCAAGATGCCTCTGGATCCTTCCAAAGCAAGTTAGAGCCATGATTTTCAGTTCAATCCCCAACCTCAATCTCACCTGTTTCCTTTGCAAAACAGTTTGAGCTGTTCTAATGCAAGGTGGGCTATGATTGAAAAAGTACCCAAAACTGTGCAATAAACCTAATGGTGCTAATTGCTAGGATAGAATGATACATCAGTTAGAGATCTGGTTCACTAGAGACAGGAGTAGCTCATTAAGTTCAAGACAGTTCTGCTAACCTTAGAAGGACAAAATGCAACCACTTCCATTAAACTTTGAGCCTGTAATTGTTGAACCTACTGCACTGGCAGTGCTTGCTCAGCACATCCCACTTCATCAGACAATTGGCCAATGTTGGAATTTAAAGTGATGCTTGATGACGTGATTTGATACTATGACTGGATCAGTAGCATGGGATTTTGCACTCTCATATGAATTTGTGAGCACAACTGATTTTGTAAATGTTCAGATATTGATTCTGATACAGAAAGCAGCATGAGAGAATATTGCAGGAAATGGCATCATCAAGACAGCTACTTCATCGAGAGGAAATTCATGTTGCTGCCGTGACAGAAAGGTTAGGAGTACTATAATTTAGTGGATTAATAGAGAAGGCAGTTCTCAAACTCCTCCAGGAATATCAATTCAATTACTAATGAACCATATTAAAATGCAGCATACAAAGAATTCCACAATCAAGATAATATCAGTACTTAGTGAACTCAATACAATTTGTAATCATGTCGGTCATTCAATTCCAGCATTTTAATTTGTCAGCCAGCATGTGGAAGCTCACTCACCTGAGTCAGCAGATTGTAGATTTCAAGAAATACTGTGGATCCAGGATGACACTCCAGTGCAGTTCTGAAGCAGTGCTATGCTGTCAGAAGAGTCACCATTCAGATAAGACATTAAACCAAGACCCTATCTGCCCTTACAGGTCTTAAGCATAGTTCTAATTTCAAGAGGAGGGGGAATTCTCTCAGCATCTTAGTTTATCATTATTTAAACAGATTATCTACTCATTTGTCTCACTAATGTTAATGGAATCCTGTTATGCATAAATTAGCTATTGCATTTCTTACATTACCTGTAATGGCACTTCAAAAATATTTATTTGGGTGTAAACTCCTTTCAGATATCCTGAGGATATGAACACTGCTACATTTCCCATCTTTTTCCATTCAGTGTGGTGCTTGGCAACACAAGAGTGGGCACTGATAACTTGCTAGGCTACATCTGCAACATTCCGTACCAAAGGCTGAAGATTTCTGCATTGCAAGAGTGCACTGTGCTAAAAAAAGAGTCCCAGAAATTCTGAAATACTGAGTGATATAAATAGTGGCATGGGGTTGTGAGCAAACTGAGACTAAAATTATCCTGAGTTTGACTTTATCTCTTCTCAAGGCCTGAGCTACATCTGCCCCTAACTGCCAAACATAAATTGGTGATGTTCCTTCAAGACAGCTTCCTTGCGAACTACCAACTGGAGAAGGGGGGCATTCAGCCCCTCCAGCCTGCGATCGAGCTCAACAAGATCGAGCTCAACAAGATCGAGCTCAACAAGA
>NW_025968299.1:21754-25000 GCF_021869965.1 Rhincodon typus
TCGAGCTCAACAAGATCGAGCTCAACAAGATCGAGCTCAACAAGATCTCTCCCTGAAAAGGCAGTGGTAGCAGAGTCCTTGAATGTTTTTGAGGCAGAGGTGGATAGATTCTCGTTAAGCAAGGCAGTGAAAGGTTAGGGTGGCACAGTGGTTAGCGCTGCTGCCTCTCAGTGCCAGGGTCCTGGGTTTGATTTCAGCCGGGGCTGACTGTGTGGAATTTGTACGTTCTCCCAGTGTCTGCACGGATTTCCACCAGGTGCTCTGGTTTCCTCCCATAGTCCAAAGGTGGGCAGGTTAGGCGGATTAGTATTCAGAGATGTGCAGGCTAAGTGGGTTAGCCATGGTAAATGTGGGGTTATCGGGATACAGTGGAGCGGAGTCTGGGTGGGATGCTCTTCAGAGGGTTGGTGCAGACTTGATGGGCTGAACTGCCTCTTTCCACTCTGTAGGATTCTAAGATTCTAAATGCAGGACTAAATTTTACTCCAACTCATTTGCTGCTGGCCTGAAAAAACTGGGAATGTGTTTGGAAAATTAAAATAAAGTAATCTGTTGACTCAATTTCCTACTTTTGTCTCAGCACCTTATCTGCAATACAGGCCTGTTCTGTCGGTTAGACAATCACACTGATGCTTTTATTGATGTTCACTCTTCTGATAGATTAGTGGATGAATGCTGTGCCAAGCATGGCACTGAATCATGCACAGCCTGGATGTGAAAGTCACGAGAGTCTGTCAGTAGGTGGTTTCTGGTCTGACGATGATAAAGCAGCAATTGGTTTCAATATTTTTTGGCAAGTTCAATGCAGTTTAAAGAAAACTGTTTGGAGGTCTGCATTTAAAGCTGTCCAATTTAACACTGCTTCACTTAAGCATTGGTAAGGTACTGGAGCTTGTAATCTTGTTGAAACCTACAAGATTTGGTTTAATAAAAACCAAAAGAACTGCAGATGCTGTAAACTAGAAACAAAAATAGAAATTGCTGGAAGAGGTCAGGAGGTCTGGCAACATCTGTGGTGAGAAATCAGAGTTAACATTTCAGGTTGAGTGACCCTTCCTCAAAACTGATGGTACATTTGGTTTAATATTGTTTTCCTTTCTCCACCAAATGTTCACGTTTCTTCTCAACCAAAGCTTACCCACCACTGTGGTAGACAGGGCCCTTAGCTGTGTGCGAACCATTTCCCAAACTTCTGTCCTCACACATTCTATTCCTTTCAATAACATTGATAGGATACCGCTGGTCCTCATTTTCCAGTCCACCAGCTTCCACATCCAAAGAATCATAAATCACAATTTCCGCCATCTCCTGCGGGATGCCGCCACCAGACACATATTCCCCTCTTCTGCTTCAGCATTCCGCAGGGACCATTACCTCCTGGTCCACCCCCAGCATCCCATCACACTTACACAGCACATTCCCATGCAATGGCAGAAGGTGCAACACTTGCTCATTCATTTATTCGCTACCGAAGGCTTTCTGATGAAGCAGCAATTTGCCTGCACTTCACTCATTCTGGATTAGTGTACTTGGGGGTGTTCACAACATGGTCCCCTCTACACTGGGGAGAAAAAAATGTAGATTAGGCGACCTCGTCGCTGTCTGTAAAATGGCCAACATCTATCTCTTGGACTCGCTGCAGCGCTCCATCAAGGCAAAGTACAAGCTGGAAAAACAGCATCTCAGCTTCCAATTGGGCACGCTGCAATGTTCAGGACTCAATACAAGCTCAATAATTTTAGAAAATGAACACTTTATTTCATGCCCTTTATCCTCCTGACATGGGCTTTCAGCACAGCTAATCCATTTTCACTTACTTATCGTCACTATTATCAACCTTTCACCTTCCCTGGCTTACCATCATGCATTATACCTAACTGGACTTCATCTCCAATTATCTGCTTACTCCCTTCCTCCTCCTCCACTCCACTCCACCCCCCCCCCCCCCCCCCCTTGTCGTCAGTATATATACCATCTTTTCCTAGCTGCTATCACTTCTGAAGGAGGGTAACTGGACTCAGAAGGTTGATTCTGCTTTCTCTCCACAGATACTGCCAGACCTGCACAGTTTCTCCAGCAATTTGTGTTTCAGATCTTCAGCATCCACAGTTGCTTGTTTTATGTATCCAACTCAGTACCCTGTTCAAAACAAAAACAGAAATTGCTGAAAAAGCTCAGCAGGTCTGGCAGCATCTGTGAAGAAAAATCAAAGTTAATGTTTTGGGTCCAGGTCCTTGCCTCAGTACCCTGTTCCCACTTCGTCTGCATACCCTTTGATCCCTTTTGTCCTGAAAGCTACATCTAACTCCTTCTTGAAAACGTTCAATGCTTTGGCCTCAACTGCTTCCTGTGACAGAGAATTCCACGGACACACTACTGTCTGGGTGAAGGAATTTCTTTTCATCTCAGTCCTAAATGGCTGACCTCATATTTTTAGGCTGTGGCCTCTGGTTTTGGACTCCCTGGTCATCAGGAACATCCTTCCAGCATTTGCACCATCTTGTGTTGGAATTTTGTAGATTTCTATGAGACGCCCCCCACCCTGTTCACTCCTCTAAACTCCAGTGAACAGAGTCCTAACTGATTGAGTCTCTCTTCATTTGTCAGTCTTGCCATCCCAGGAATCAGTCTGATAGACTTTAGTTGCACTCCATCTGTAGCTAAGACACTCTTCCTCAGATACCATATAAATAAATAAGGAACAAGAGTAACAGACACAGAACGCTGGAGAAACTCAGCTGGTCTGACAGCATCTGTGGAGACAGAAAGAGAGCTAATATTTCGAATTTGGTATGACCTTTATGACTCTTCATCTGTTTTGCTCTCCACAGATGCTGCCAGACTTACTGAGTTTCTTCAGCATTGTGTGCTGGTTTCAGATTTCCAACATTTGCAGTATTTTGCCTTTCTATAAAGAACAGCCCTTCAAGCCTACTCCGCCATTCAATAAGACCATGTCTGATCTAATTTTAAACTTAAATTCTGCATTTCCTGATCCCCAATAATCTTTCACACCTTGGTAACTAAGAATCTACCTACGTCTTCCTTAAAAACATTTAAAGATTCTGCATCCACTGCCTTTTGAGGAAGGGAATTCCACAGGCACTCAGCCCTCAAAATAAAAGGTTTCCTCATATCTGCCTTAAAATGATGACACCCCCGTTCTAGATACTCCCGCAAGGGGTAACATCCTTTCCACATTCACCTGGTCAAGTCCCCGCAGGATGTTTGCCCTCTGACTTGAAC
>NW_025968300.1:0-25000 GCF_021869965.1 Rhincodon typus
ATTAAAAGGTGCCGCCCCCCCGCCAAGATTAACAACCCCTCCCGCATCAACAACATTTTTTTTTCTGTTCCACTCCTCCCAAACATTAACAACGCCTAGTCCCCTCTCACCTGCCCCCCGCTGTGAGGACAGTGTTCTTTCTCGCTGTGTTGCATGCAAGATTAGAGCGGGAAATATTTAAGAGGACACGGGTCACTTTGGCACAAATTATGTTCCCACTTCACCAAAATCATCTGCCCCCCTCGTATTTTCTTTGATTTTGCTTGACGGCTCTTCATCTGTGACACTTTCAGTTGATCAAATGCCTGTCCTATTTTGGAGGAGATTGCTAGGTCTCAGTATTTTTTTTTTCTCTGCTTTGTTAAAAGTTTCTTTTTTTTTCCCAAATAGTTATTAAGTTATGGTCAGTTCTGGATGCTGCACGCAGTTTAGATCTTCCCACTCCCACCCTCTTTCCCCCTAGTTATGTCGCCACTAGTCGAAAAGATTATCTTCATAGCTTAATCAAAGAAGCACTGTTTTCCTGAGGTTGTTAAGTGTTAAATGCAGTACTCCAGATGGATCTCCCTCTCCACCCCCAGCTATAGAAGTTTGAGTAGTTCTCATTGTACAGGAAATCCTAATTACAATGAACGAAAGTTAGGTGGATTGGCGATGCTAAATTGCCCATAGCGTCCAGGGGTGTGTAGGTTAGGTTGATTAGCCATGGGAAATACAGGGTTACAGGAATAGGGTAGGCAGGTGAATCTGCGTGGGATGCTCTTTGGAGAGTCGGTGTGGACTTGTTGGGCCTGGTTCTACACTGTAAGGATTCTATGATGTATCATCTTCAGTTTAACTGTGCAGACTACACGCACCCCTCTTCTACCTGACCTGAGAGTTTCTTGAAATTCTGTTTTTGATTTGAATATCCCCACTTCTGTATTCAAGTTCTGTAGCTAATAGTTGAGCTTCTATCAATCTCTTTAAATTTAATGTTGATCTTGCTCTTTGTGCACCTTCTCTGCAGCGGTAACATTGTATTCCTCACTCAGCCTAATGCACTTTGCATGGTATGATCTGCCTGTACTGCACGCAAAGCAAAACTTTTCACTGTACCTAGATACATCTGACAAATTTTTAAAAAATTTCAAGGGCTTAACTTGAGATCCATTTAGGCTGCTTTTTGACTCTTCAGATGCTTGTACACTTTCATTTGAGCTACCAGTAACTGGCTACTGCCACATCTCTGGCCGTTGCTTCTGTTTTTGATAGGAGAACTCTTGATGTGGCTTTCAGCCGCTCTTCTGAGTTTTCATGTGTCCATCTTTTTTCTTATTCCTTTATTTTCTCTTAGGATTTGGCCTTCTTTTATTCCTAAAGGATGTTGAACATTTGGTTAGATTGGAAGAGGTACAGAATCTAATTTGAGCAGTAGGCACCTGTCTGATTCTGCCTCCAAACAAACACTCTAGGTTGCTCCTGTTCTGTGTTTTCAAGGCAAACTGATACACTGCCTGCTGCCCTTTGTTCGTATTGAGCATTGAAATGAAGACACTGGTCCAATGTGGGTATTGCAGAAAAGATTGACCCTTGGAAATGCTTTAGTATGAATTATGCAAACCCGTTTTTTTTAAAAACATTGATTATGTTGTCTCCTCTTATACTAGATCAGCAAATTGAGCAAGTTGGAATGACTTCGGGAGTTCCTGTCACCCAAACTCAGGCTTCAACAAAAACTTCGCAGGAGCTTTCTTGTGATGAACCAAACTCTGTATCAAGTGAACTCCATGAAGATAGTACATCTACACGTAAGAATTTGATTTTTTAAATTTTTTTCTTTTTAGTATCACACACAGGATTATGCGAAATTAACTTCCCCCAGTCAACACTGTATGCAGTGACTTGTACCTTACACAAGAGATGGGATATTTCAAACATGTGAAGTGTCTAAAATAGCTACAGAGGTAGTATTGGATAGGGTCTGTACTTCAGGTTGATAGGCACCATGACTGCATGAGATGTATGCCAGGGTACTGAGGAAAATGAGTTTAAATTGTGGAGTTACTGGCTTCATTTTCTAGAAGCAAATTACTGCAGATGCTGGAATCTGGACTGAAAACAAATTGCTGGAGATCACCGTTCAGCTCTGAAGAATCATGTAGACTTGAAACGTTAGCTTGCTTTCTCTCTGTGGATGCTGCCTGACCTGCTGTGATCTCCAGCAATTTTTGTTTTCAGCTCCATTTTTTAGTTCTTCATAGATTGAGGTGGTGCCAGAGACATGGAGAATTACAAACTTTATACTGTCCATAAAAGCTGTGAAGATAAGCACAGCAGCAGGTCTGTCACTTTGATTGTGGTAGTGGAAAAGCTTCTAGAAATGATGTGAGCCAAAAGAAATAACAGGGTGATCAATGTAAATGAGAGCAGTTGTTCAAGCACAGTATGTGATAGGATTTTGAAAGCGGTCTCAAGCCCATATTGGCAGAGGTGAGTTGTAACCTGTAGTGAAAATTAATGAGATATGTCTTTAACACCTGGGGAGGATTTGCTGAGAAATCAATGATATTGCTCTTGATTGCACTTGCTATTGTAGGTGAACTGTTTGTCTATTTACTATATAATGTAACAGAAATAAGATTTGTTTTTAATAGATTGTATGTTGTATAGTAGAATTAGTTTGTTCAAACAATGGAATCCTGTGGCTTTATTATCTTAAAAAAAATCTCCATGATCTCTGCTTAGTGTCAGATTTTACAGCATGGGGAAAAGTCTTCAGCCCATTGTGTCCTTGCAGGTTATTGAGCATCTACCTACTCATACTATTTTCCAGTACTTGGGTTTCCAGCTTTGTATACCAAAGTGCTTCATGTGACAATCTGAATGCATCCCAAGTGTTGTGATGGTTCTACATTCATATCTAAATCAAAATGTATGCTATTCAATGCCTCCCTTACTGTTTGTAATGTGGCACGCCATTGGACACAGGCTTCCAGTCACACAAACCTTTGCCAAATCGCCTTGCCTGTGGTTTCCATGGATTCTTAACACCTTGACCTATCTTCCATGTAACCGCTGGTCAAAAGCATCACTGACATTCATGTAGATTACATTCCCTGCATTACCCCCATCCATACATTTAGTCACCTCCTGTAGACTCCATCAAACCTGTCAGACATGATCTTCCCTTGACAAACTCATGCTGACTATCCTGGATTAATCCTTACCTATCCAATTAGACTGAAGGACTTGGAACAAGTTAGGAGAGTGGGCAAACAAGTGGCAATTGGAATATAATGTAGGAAAGTGTGAGTTTATGCATTTTGATAGGAAGAATAGAGGTGTAGATGTCAATG
This sequence comes from Rhincodon typus, assembly GCF_021869965.1. Lineage (NCBI taxonomy): Eukaryota > Metazoa > Chordata > Chondrichthyes > Orectolobiformes > Rhincodontidae > Rhincodon > Rhincodon typus. The sequence continues at coordinate 3,339 of NW_025968300.1, forward strand.
GGGAAAAAACTTTGGAAATCTGAAGCACAAAGGGATTTGGGAATCCTAGTTCAGGATTCTGTTCATGCTAACATCCAGATTCAGTTGGTATTTAGGAACACAAATGCATTGATTTCAAGAAGGCTAGAATACGAGAGCAGGGTGTACTGCCAAGTCTGTATAAGGCTCTGGTCGGACTGCATTTGGAGCACTGTGCGCCCCTTCTTTAAGGAAGGATGTGCTGATGTGGGAGGGTGTCCAGAGAAGGTTTGCAAGACTTATCCTGAGCGTGATGGGCTTGTCATTTGAGGAGTGACTGAGGAAGATGAGAGCACGAACGTATTGCTGGAACTGCATAAGATACTGCTTAGGCTGCAGCTAGAGCCTTGTGTACAGTTCTGGTCACTGCATTATAAAAGGACATGCATTTCTTCTATAGTCTGTCTACAGAAGTTAAAAGAATGTTGCCAAAGCTTAAATTGTAATTGAGGATAGATTACATAGGAATGGGTTGTTTTCCTTTGGTACATCAGCTGGAGGTCAACAAAATAGAGAGGGTTGGATATAGTGGACAGGGAAAAAGTTCCTTCCCTTAGTGGAGAGGTCAGTTACCAAGCAGAGCAGATTTAAGACCAGGATTAGAGAGGACATGAAGAGAAGAAATTTCACCAGAGGGTGGCGGGTGTAGAGAATTCGTTGATCAGTTTGATGGTTAAGTTGGAAGCCTTCAACTCATTAAAAAGGAATTTTGATCTACACTTGAAGTGCTGTAACATGCAAGGTCAATTGCTAGAAAGTGGAATTAGAATAGATGGCTAGTTTATTCAACTGGCTGGGACACGATGGACTGAATGGCTTCTTTGCTGTAATATTCATTTTTCCTCCAGGTAAATAGAATCATTGGACCATAGCAGTGTGAATCCAAGATTAGCATTCTAATCTTAAACAAGCAATGTATGAGGACATGAAAGTCAAGCTATCCAAAATGAACTGGAAAAATCAGTTGTGATTGATCAGTAGAGATGCTATGGCAGATGTTTAAGGAAATATTTCAATGCACAGGCTATTGTCCAATGAGAGAGAAATCCTAATAGGAGGACCCATCATCTGAGAAATATTAAAGATCATACCAAACATCAAGAAGCATATTGTGCAAGTTTGGATGGCAGGTTTGAAGATTAGAAAGAATAATTAATTTTAAAAAAGAGGAAGGGATAAATGATGGTGAAAATTTGGAACATGAGAAAGCTAGTTCAAAATATAATGCCTCACTGGCTTAGCACACTGGAAAACAAGCCCTGCTAATCCTAGAGATGTCACAAAAATTTTGAAAAGGTATGCAGACATTTGCCAATTTCCCTGACTGAAAACCAGGTTGAGACAGCATGAATCACGTTTCTGTATTTAACAAAAATTGTGTATTACAAGTAACTAGTCTTTAGCTACAAGTAAACAATTATGAACTATTAGCATATCACTTTTGTTAAATCACAGACACCTTGAGGCTTCCAATGATTTGCAGGAGGAACAGGTTCTAGTTCAGTGATAAAAGCTCTTTAACTTATTCATTTAAAAGTCACAGCTTCCAGCAACAGCTTATCCAAACAGACTTATCATTCGCCGACCCAAACTGTTCAGCAACCTGAGAATCAATCACATTGTTATTGGTGCCTACCAACAATAGGTCACTACTCTGCAAGCCAACCAGCTACTTGTCATGTAAGATAACAAGGTGTAGAGCTGGATGAACACAGCAGGCCAAGCAGCATCAGAGGAGCAGGAAGGCTGACGTTTCGGGTCTAGACCCTTCTTCAGAAAAAAACTTGTTGTCATATGTTCACATTTTTTTGAGTTCCAGCACGTCTGCCACCTATACCTCAACTACTGCTTGAAGAAGCAGTTTGTTAAATGATGCTTGCAATGAGTATCAAGTTACTGGCTTTCTAAACAATAGCAACCCTCTAGCCAACCTTGTTTTAAAACCATTTTCTTCTGATTTTCAATCTGCAATTACAAATAGAAAAATAAAAAGACAGTTTATGATGCAAATGGGTAATAAGTAATTGGATATTTAATGAGGAAAGAGCTCGACTGAGTCAGCATTGGGATGACAGAATAAGTTTAGGCATTTATAAATGGAAAATGAGGTAGCAGATGATTCAAAGAAGCTTTTTGCTTTAGTCTTCGAGAGGATGCAAGCGATCTCAGAAATAGCTATAAATTAGGACATCCTTCTTGTAGCAGGCAGACCAGAATTGAATGCAGTATTCCAAAAGTGGCTGAACCAATGTTTTGTATGGCTGCAACATGACCTCTCAGCTCCTACATGCAATACACTTACGAATAAAGGCAAATGTGCCAAACGTCATCTTCACTATCCGCCTGTGACTCCACCTGCAAAGGAACTGAGCTTGCGCTCTAAGGTCTCTTTGTTCAGTAACACTCCCTAGAACTTTACCATTAAGTGTATACATCCTGCCCTGATTTGCCCTAACAAAATATACACCTCACATTTATTTAGGTTAAATGCCATCTGCCACTTGGCCCATCTGATCAAAGTTCATTTGTACTCTGAGATAACCTTTGCTGTCCACTACACCACCACTTTTGGTGTCATCTGCAAAATTATGAGACCTATGATCAGCAATCCTCTACCACCACCCTCTGTCTCCTACCATCAAGCCAATTTTGTATTCAAATGGCCAGTTCTCCCTGTATTCTGTATGACCTAACCTTGTTAACCAGTCTACCATGTGGAATTTTGTCGAACACCTTTCTGAAATTGATATAGTCTGTCCACTGGGAAAATGTTCATTCTGGTAGGAAGAGTTGAAAAGAAATATGTTCTCTAAATGTTGAGAGATTGTAGAACTTTAAAACTCAGGTGTTCTAGTATACAAGTTGCGAAAAGCTACTTTGTAGGTGTAACAAGTAATTAGGAAAGCTTAAAAGAATTGAATGTATGACGAAAGGTATGTAGTTATGCTTCAATTGTACAATTTTAAATGCTGTTCTGAGGAAGGGTCATTGTTTCTCTCCACGGATGCTGCCAGACCTGTTGAGTTTCTTCAGCAATTTCTGTTTTTGTACTTGGCTGGAAAGAGATAGGGTGATGAATCAAGCCTGTCATAGAATCCCTACAGTGCGGAAACAGGCCATTTTGGCCCATTGAGTCCACACTGACCGTCTGAAGAGCATCCCACCCAGACCCACCCCCTACCCTATTCCCCATAATCCTGGTTTCTGAAATAGTGCCATGGGAGCTTTTGTTTTCACTTGAGAGAACAGATGGTTTAATGTCTCTTTTGGATGATGCAGTACTTTGTTAGAACTGCATTTAAGTGTTAAGTTTTAGTTTCTGCATTAACCTCCACTTCCTAACACTAGTGGGTGGTCCTACCAAGTCACTGCTGAATACTTATAGATTCAGTGCAAGCTAAATCATGTTGTATAGTTAGAATTATGCAATTGTGTGGTCTTGAATTACTGTGAAATACTTTTGAGTTTGAACTGCAGTTCATTTAGGGAAATAACTTTTGAAAATATGCTTGCTAAATTCCTTGTTGTTCGGGGCTTTTCTTCCCCCCCACCCCCCCACCACCTTTTAGAAGATACTACTAATAGACCTCCGCATAATCTGGTTACTACCTTGGAAGCATGGAAAGACAACTCCAACAAGACTATTCCTAACAAAGCAGCGCCACTAAGGAGGCAAGTAATAAATTTGTACAAATGTATGACTGCTCCTGGTTACAACCTGTGGCTTGTTGGTTGCAGGGGCAAGGTACAGTTGGTGCCATTTTAGCTGTGATGATTTCTGGTACTAAGTTGAGACTGGCGATGTACAGCTGTGAATGCTTTTGTTCAACATTAGTGGCAGCACAGAAACAGACCCTTTGGTCCAACTCATCCATGCCAAGCAGGTTTCCTAAAGGGAGCCTAGTCTTATTTGCCTGCAGTTGGCCCATATTGCTCTAAACCTTTCCTATTCCGATACATGTCTTAAATGTCATAATTGTACTCACCTTTGCTACTTCCTCTGTTACTTTGTTCCATTTACTCACCACCATTGAAAAAGTTGCCCCTTAGGTCCCTTTTAAATCTTTGCCTTCTCCCCTTAAACCTATGCCCTCTAGTTTTTGACTCCCTGCACCCTGGGGAAAAGACCTTGTCTATTCACCCTGTCCATGCCCCTCATGATTTTATAAATCTCTATAAGGTTTACAAGATCACCCCTCAACCTCCAACCCTCCAGGGAAAATAGCCCCGGTCTATTCAGCCTCTCTATAGCTCAAAGCCGGCAAAATCCTTCTAAATCTTTTTTGAATACTTTCAAGTTTCACAACATTCTTCCTATAGCAAGGAGACCAGAATTGCATGTAATATTCCAAAAGTGGCCTAATCAACATCCTGTACAGCTGCAACCTGACCTCCCAACTCCTATACTCAATGCACTGACCAATAAAGCCAAATGCTGCCATCACTATCCTGTCTACCTGGAACTCCACTTCTAAGGAACTACGAACCTGCATTTCAAGATCTTTGTTCGGCAACACTCCCCAGGACCTTACCGTGAAGTATATAAATCCTGTCCTGATTTGCGTTTGCAAAATGCAGCAGCTCATGTTTATCTAAATTAAACTCTCATCTGCCACTCCTCGGACCATTGACCCATCTGATCAAGATCCTGTTGTACTGAGGTAACCTTCTTTACTGTCACTACACCTCCAATTTTGGTGTCTAATAAAAGATTGGGTATGAAATTTGTTTAATGACAAGTGACTTTCCGTGCAGCTTGAATATTTTCTGATTGCAAGTACACAATACATGGGAATGAATGCAAGCGTTTAGAAACAAACCAATGAGAAATTACTGGTCCTTCAAACCCGGGCAATGTGTTGAAATGCCTAAGTACTGACATGACAGTGACTTTTAATTGTAGCATTCTACTACCTTTTGTAGGTCCTAACTTGTTTAAAATTTCAATTTTCACCAGATCGACCCGACGAACATCTGAACAATTAAGAAAACAATTGGGCAAAATTAGAGATGCAAGAATCTCTAAGGAACTGGAATCTTCAGAGCCTCCGGTGAACAAAAAAGCCAAACTGTGAGCTGCTTTATTTAAATTTGCTCCTCTTTGAAGGAATTTGAAGGGTTATGGGTTTGATGGGGGGTGTGCAGGAGGAGAGTGAGTGTTTGGTCTCCTACTTGACCACTAAGGTTGTTCTCATCTTTCCCTTATATATTTCTGTGCCTGATGATGCAACGAATGTTAGAATGGTTATGGGAGAACAGCAAACTTCCAAGTCGGTATCTTTCTACTTTGAGCAGGGGTTGTAAAATGCTGCATGTACCTAATGATAGAATCTCAAGTTATTGGTGGCTGCTTGTTCTTTTACGATGTATGCTGTGGAAACAGGCAATCTTTGCCAAATTTAAGGTTTCCTGGGAAGTTTTCAAATGAGGTATGCATTGTTTACTTAATGTGTTGGCTGGTATTGCAACCATATTTCCACTGCAAAATAGAGTTGCGATGTTGTCAATATTATTCTGCTTTACTGGTTTTCTGAAAGTTTGTCATGTTGAAGAGCTCGCTAAATTTGCTTGATAGCCATTTTAAGCTTGTTTCTGTAAAACAGATGTACCTAGCCAACAACAACTTGGTTTGAGCTGTATTGCTGCAGAGGAATAAATCAAAAAACTAAAATATTCCCTTTTTGTATTAAATATAGGGCTCTGACTGGGAAGAGCTCTGGGAGTAGACCAGGGAGTGTATCTCGGACTCGAACTAAATTGACTTTGCCAGGCACACCAACAGTTCTCAAGTAAGTGTTATTGTTGAAGAATACACCTCCATGTCTTGGGTCTTTGTGTTTTCCTTGACGTTTTATAGCAAGTTCTGGAGAGATTTGCATTTGGCTTATACCGCTTGTTTTGTGAATTGTAAATTTGATCCCTAATGTCTCAATTGCAATTCAGTATTCTGAAATCTTAAAAAGCACTAGGTGACTGCACTAGTCTGTTCTCTCGTCAATGTACCATTTTACTTATCCAATACAGCAACTGAGTGTACTATGCAAATATATTCAGGCTGGATGCTGATTATGTAGTTGTAACCCCTCCTGACTCCCAAAGCCCATTGACCATCTACAAGTCACAAGTCAGAAACGTGATGGAATACTCATTCGCCTGGATAGGTTTAGCTACAACAACACTCCAGCTTGACACTATCCTCATTTGATTGGCACCCTTTCCACCACCTTCAAGATTCGGTCTCTCCTTCACTGATATTTAGTGACAACAGTGTGTGCCATCAACAAGATGCATAACAGAAACTCAAGTTTATTTTGGAAGCATCTTCTAGACCTACATCTTCACCACCTTTTAAAAGACATGGGCAGCAGATGGACGGGAACACTACCTGCAAGCTGTTTGAGACATGTAACATTCTGACGTAGAACTGTAATCACCCTTGACTGTCGCTGGGTCAAAATTCTGGAACTCCCTAACAGTGTTGGGGTGAAATCCATCAATAGTCTTCAATGTTTCAAGATGTTGGCCTTCTATAGGCCAATTGGGGATATGTAATAAATTCTGACTGAGTCAGTGATCCCATATTAAAAAAAAAAAAAAAAAAAATTTTAATAAATGGAATAATTTGAAAACATCTTAGCACATTGGCAACTGAGATTTTATAGATAGTGACTCATCGATTTTTATTCTACAGGAGGAAGCAACACATGGGGTCAAAAGGGAAAAGCACAGAAGAGTTGGAGATGGAAAAAATTGCTCAATTTCAGAAAGAAATAGCAGAGCAGAGAAAACTTAATGAGGAATCACTGAAACTGGCCATATCTGGTGCAGGTACACTAAGCAAGCTAAGGTTGGAAGGAGAATTGTATTTCCCTCTTTGCACAAGCTAGATGCGGTAATTCAGCATAACGTGAACTGTTATCGCAATTGTCTTTCAGGTAATTTTGATAGCAGGATTGTTGATTGCAAGCATCAATCTTTCCCACTTACTAACAGAGAAATTATGTAGTTTAGTTTCCCTTCTGAGTCTGCATAACTCGTGACGCCCCATGCCATGAAGCTTTGCGGACCCTTTAGTTGATTTTATCAACTGAATCACTAGAGAAAGCTAAAGTTCAAGTTTTATGCCAATGCAGAAACTGAATCTAATGCATGTTAAAAGATGCCCCTCTTCAGTTTGTTTTGGTTTCGTTTTACAATATGGCAACTATATCCTGCAGCCTCATTATTTGCACTTGTTTATTGCAATCTGATATATTCATTGCAAGGACATGCCATTAAGTACTTCTATAGCTTCTGGGCTGTTAATGGTAGTTATCTTTAGGAGCTTTTTTAAAAGCTGCACAACTGTGTTTAAATGTTGCAATATAATCTTTGTTACTAGCTGAATATGCTACCTCAAATGGGGCAATTTGAGAACAGATGTGCGCTACCAACTCTTTAAAGCTATTTACTATTTTCAAAGCAAATTCTGTAGCATTGTGAAGATTACACTTTTTCTGCAGTATTAAGTTCCTCGTGGTCTTTCTCTGCAGCTGTATCCCATGTAATGTTGCTCAATTCATGGAAGCACGTCTGGTCCCTTTTTAAATTATTTTGTGTGGCTACCTGGGCATGTTTTCATGTGCATAACCTGTGAGACTTTTTTTTTTTGGATTTTTCTCCAAACTGCATATTTGGATAACAACATGAAATTTATTATACACACTTGTAGCAGATTAATAAAATACCTACTCTCACCAGCCTGAGACACGGGTGAATATTTAATGACTTTTGCTTTGCTACAAGTAACAATACCTTCTGCTAGTCCCATGAAATAACTGCTTAGGTTGTCCTAAGATTGTTTATCTTAAATCCTTTAGTTTTAAAAAAAATTGTGTTTTTGTCTAAATGTAGTATCCTATACACCATCAAGAAGGGTACTGTTTAATGTACTAGTTCCAGCTTTGATTTTTGCCTTTTCAGGTCAGAACAAGAAAAGAACACACATCCCACCTACAAAACCAATGGATATCAAGTTTCACACAGATGAACGCATTAAAATGCACAATGAAAGTCAAGTGGACAGAGTATACAAGGAAGTAGACTTCACCAGTGAACTACGTAAACATCAGCAATTTCCTGTGAGTAGTTTATTGCCACTAGATCTATGGATTGCACGTAGTATTATGATGAGCAGGTAGCACAAAGTAGGTGGAAAGTATTGGATTAATTCTGTTTCACTCTTTCCCTAGTGGTGGTTGAGCATGTTTTAAAAATGGAAATATTAATTGAATTGAAATTAAATGCATAAGCAGACAAATCATTCCACAAGCAATGTTTCTGTCTCATTTTTGCTTTTACTCCAACTGTTGGGTGCTTGATGCAATGTTATCATAATTATTCTGGCTTGTGTGCCTCTAAAGATTACTAATAGTAACCATTCTCGAATCTTGATGGATTTATCTGGCTTTCATTATCAATGTCAAGCTTGTGTTTATCATTCCTTGCTTGGGACTTGCCTGAAGGAGCCATCTTTACATCTTATGAAACCCACCGCAGCCCTACTGCATCAAATGTTTCTTTGGTATATGTTATGACTGAGGTTGCGCACTGGAAATTTAAATCCCTGTACTCCTGGAGTGGCCACAAGTTGAAAATTTTATAAAGTATGCAAAGTTCCCAAATTTGCCTAGCCTTCTGACTTGTCAGTGAAAAACCACAGCATAAAACCACTACTGTAGGAAAGAGAAACTGTGGCTGCATAGTTGTTGGTAGACAAGCAGATCTGTCATTGGTAACTGGTCACTGGTCACTGGTTTGTAGATACATAGCTCAATCAACTTGCTAACAAAAAAATGCATCTGTACGCTCCTTTTGTCAAACTTTGATTACTGCTTCTTCACAGTTGATTTGTAATGTCTGGCATGGGTGTCCGACTACTTGTTTTCAAAATTGCAGCCACTCTTTTTCAAACGATGATTTTTAAAACTGCTGTATTCTGGTTTCATCCCATAGTTTTTAGAAGCAGAAAATAAAAACACATGGTCCTTGCATGTAAAATACACTTGGCCAGTTCTATTCCCTTCTAAGTATGAGAGCAGATTATTACAAAGCGGACAGTCGACACCTGGGCAGGACTGGAATCAATGTCCTAGGGGCTGCTTTTGCTCATGCTGTTGGGGAGGGTTTAAACTAATGTGGCAGGGGGATGGGAACCAAAAGAGGAAGTTAGTGGACAGTAAGGAGGTAGTAACTGAAGCCTGTAAGGAACTAGATAATGAAGTCAGTGTGACTAAGGGGAAGAGGAGGCAGAGAGCAGATGATGAACTCAAAGGGACAGGTGGTCTGAGGTGCATTTGTTTTAATGTGAGAAGTGTAGTAGGTAAGGCAGATGAACTTAAGACTTGGATTAGTACCTGGGAGTGTGATGTTATTGCTATTACTGAGACTTGGTTGAGGGAATGGCAAGATTGGCAACTCTATATCCTGGGATATAGATGCTTCAGGCAGGATAGAGAGGGAAGTAAAAGGGGTGGAGGAGTTGCATTACTGGTCAATGAGGATATCACAGCTGTGCTGAAGGAGGGCATTATGGAGGGCTCAAGCAGTGAGGCAATATGGGCAGAGCTCGGAAATAGGAAGGGTGCGGTAACGATGTTGGGGCTGTACTACAAGCCTCCCAACAGCGAGCGTGAGAGAGGGGCACAAATATGTAGACAGATTATGGAAAGATGTAGTAGCAACAGGGTGGTGGTGATGGGAGATTTTTAATTTTCCCAACATTGACTGGGATTCACTTAGTGTTAGGGGTTTAGATGGAGCAGAATTTATAAGAAGCATCCAGGAGGGTTTTGTAGAGCAGTATGTAAATAGTCCAACTCGGGAAGGGGCCATACTGGACCTGGTGTTGGGGAATGAGCCCGGCCAGGTGGTTGAAGTTTCAGTAGGGGATTACTTTGGGAATAGTGATCACAATTCTGTAAGTTTTAGAATACTGATGGACAAAGACGAGAGTGGTCCTAAAGGAAGAGTGCTGAATTGGGGGAAGGCCAACTGTAGCAAAATTCGGCAGGAGCTGGGGAATGTGGATTGGAGAATGTTGAAAGAAGTAGGACCAATCTGAAACGAGGAATTAAGAGGGCTAAAAGGGTCATGAAATATCTTTAGCAGACAGGGTTAAGGAAAATCCCAAAGCCTTTCATTCGTACATGAGGAGCAAGAGGGTAACTAGAGAAAGGGTTGGCCCACTCCAGGACAAAGGAGGGAAGTTATGCAAGGAGTCAGAGAAAATGAGTGAGATTCTTCAATGAGTACTTTGCGTCGGTATTCACTGAGGAGAGGGACATGATGGATGTTGAGGTTAGGGATAGATGTTTGATTACTCTACTCTAGGTCAAGTCGGCATAAGGGAGGGGGCGGGGGGGAAGTGTTGGCTATTCTAAAAGGCATTAGGGTGGACAAGTCCCCAGGTCCCATTGGGATCTATTCCAGGCTACTGAGGGAAGGGAGAGAGGAAATAGCTGGGGCCTTAACAGATATTTTTGCAGCATCCTTGAGCACGGGTGAGGTCCCGGAGGACTGGAGAATTGCTAATGTTGTCCCCTTGTTTAAGAAGGGTAGCAAGGATAATCCAGGTAATTATAGACCAGTGAGCCTGACGTCAGTGGTGGGGAAGCTGCTGGAGAAGATACTGAGGGATAGGATCTATTTACATTTAGAAGAAAATGGGCTTTTTAGTGATAGGCAGCATGGTTTTGTGCAGGGAAGGTCATGTCTTACCAACTTGATAGAATTCTTTGAGGAAGTGACAAAGTTGATAGATGAGGGAAGGGCTGTAGATGTCATACATGGACTTCAGTAAGGTGTTTGATAAGGTTCCCCATGGTAGGCTGATGGAGAAAGTGAAGTTGCATGGGGTCCAGGGTGTACTAGCTAGATGGATAGAGAACTGTCTCCTGTTGCCCAACCAGAGTTGTAGTGGAAGGGAGTTTCTCAAAATGGAGAACTGTGACCAGTGGTGTTCCACAGGGATCTGTGTTGGGACCACTGTTTTTTGTGATATACATAAATGATCTGGAGGAAGGTATAGATGATCTGATTAGCAAGTTTGCAGATGACACTAAGATTGGTGGAGTAGCAGATAGTGAAGGGGACTGTCGAAGAATGCAGCAGAATATAGATAGTTTGGAGAGTTGGGCGGAGAAATGGCAGATGGAGTTCAATCCAGGCAAATGCGAGATGATGCATTTTTTTGAAGATCCAATTCAAGAGCGAACTATATGGTAAATGGAAAAGCCCTGGGAAAAATTGATGCACAGAGATCTGGGTGTTCAGGTCCATTGTACCCTGAAGGTGGCAATGTAGGTCGATAGAGTGGTCAAGAAGGCATACGGTATGCTTTCATTCGTCAGATGGGGTATCGAGTACAAGAGTTGGTAGGTCATGTTACAGTTGTATAGGACTTTGGTTCGACCACATTTGGAATACTGCATACAGTTCTGGTCGCCACATTACCAAAAGGACGTGGATGCTTTGGAGAGGGTGCAGAGGAGGTTCACCAGGATATTGCCTGATATGGAGGGTGCTAGCTATGAAGAGAGGTTCAGTAGATTAGGATTATTTACATTAGAAAGATGGAGGTTGAAGGGGGGACCTGATTGAGGTCTACAAAATCATGAAGTGTATAGACAAGGTGGATAGCAAGAAGCTTTTTCCCAGAGTGGGGGACTCGATTACTAGGGGTCACCATTTCAAGGTGAGAGGGGAAATGTTTAAGGGAGATATGCGTGGAAAGTTCTTTACGCAGAGGGTGGTGGGTGCCTGGAATGCGTTGCCAGCGGAGGTGGTAGAGGTGGGCACGATAGCGTCGTTTAAGATGTATCTAGACAGATACATGAATGGGCAGGGAGTAGAGGGATACAGATCCTTGGAAAATAAGCGACAGGTTTAGATAGAGGATCTGGATCAGCGCAGGCTTGGAGGGCCAAAGGGCCTGTTCCTGTGCTGTAATTTTCTTTGTTCTTTGTTCTAGAATGGCTGTGAAAATTAAAGAGAACATAAAAATCTTCATCTGGCATGTAAATGAAGTGTATAATTATAGGTATTTTTTAAAACAACCTGTTCAGATGTGTTATGACACACCTCTTGGGAAGGTGGGACTTGAGCATAGACACACTGGCCCAGAGGTAGGGGCACTAGCACTGCACTACAAGACTGCCTAATGGGAACAAAGCATCTTTCCCCACAGTCAAATGTCAAAGCACTGTTGATATGTCTGTAATTTTTGAACTGGGGTTTTTTTTTTTTTGCCTGTTAGATGAATGTGATGACTATACTACAGAACTGTTCAGATTTAAGGTTTTGGGTGAGAGTTGCTAGATGAAATGTGGGGAAGAACTCTTTTGTGTGACGAGTGGTGAAGATCTGGGGTGGAGACAAATAATCTCTGAATTTGAATTTGAGCAAGGAAATTCAATGGCGACTTGAAGGAAACAAACTTGTAGGGCTATGGGGATCGAGTGGGAGGGTGGGATTGACGAGAAGCTCCAAGGACAGCCACCTTAGGCTTGATGTACAAAATGGTCACCTCCTGTGCAATGAAATGACAACCATTTTCCAGTTGCCTTTTTGTGCTGCGATCATGGAGTTTGCTGGGCTAGGGAACTATCGGTCAAGTTGATATATCTCTTATTGGCTGATTTTATGCAGATAACAACATTCATTTGTCTGTTAAGTCCTGCATTGTGCTGCTGCTTTTTTTTGTTTTGGTGCTCTAATGTTGTGCCTTGGAAGTACAGAGGCAATGCCAAAGTACTAATCATAACTTGGGAAAGTTCTAGTTCTTAAATGTTTTGGCTGACTTTCGGATTGGTCTTGGTCCATTCAGTTCTATAAGTTAACACCATCTGCTGCCAACTGTGGCTCAGTTAGTAGCACTCACGTGAACCTGAATATTGTGCACAAGTGCCACTCTGGACCTCCTAATATGAAAACCAAAGTTGACACTTCAGACAGCACAGCACTCACTTTGTACTGCATTGAGGTGCCATCATTTAGATGAGTTGATTTAACCAAATGCCCTTTCCATTCCCTCAAGTGGCAATATTTTGAAGAGCCATGAGTTATCCTGTGCCCTGGCCAATATTTATCTCTTGGTTGACATCCCATTGAATGATGTTTTGTTCATTTTTGACGTTGCTGTTTTGAAGCTTGCTATGTGCAAATTAGTTTTTCCTATATTGCAATAGTAAAAAAAGTGCTGTTTGGTTGTAAAATGCATGGGAATTATTTGTGATTGTGAATGGTGCTATTAAGTACAAGCCTCTTTTTCCCCCTTTTTTTAGTTTTGACCCAGAATTGAACCGGTTTGAAGTGTTGGCAGCTAACCATGTCGATTATATATTAATTTGCAATATGTACTATCTGCTTTCATTCATCCTGACCACTTGCTGTACAGATGCGTGGACACAAAGGAGCTACGGTACCAAAGCCTTTCAACCTGTCATGTGGGAACAAAAGAAAGCATGAGGCTACAAACAACCAAGAATATGTTTCTCTGGCACAGCAGGTGGAAGCATTTCAGTGTCGCACACCATCGCGATACCAGCTGAGGAGCAGTCATCAGGTAGAAGAAGGTAATCTGAAATTTCCCCTAATTTTAAACAGGTGACTAAATCCTAAAATAACCAATTTTGCCTTTAAAGATTAATGTGCCTAACTGCCACATATCCTTGTTTTTTCCAGATTCTTTCAACCATGTTTGGTAGATCATCTAGCTTAGAATTTAATTCTCAACAAGATCACCTCCTGTATTGGGTGATTGTACTAAAAGAGCACATTAGCTTCTAGTAGAACAGTTTTCCTTGTACTTCAGATTTAACAGCACAACTTTGACTTTTTTTTTGAGGTGACTGAGAACAGTAGACAGTGATAATGCATTAGAAATAATTTATCTGCATTGTTAAAAAGCATCGATATTTTACCCTGTAATATACTAATGAATGAGGTCCAGGAACATGGAGAATGGATTGCTAGCTGCCTTTTGAGTTGAAAAACAGTGGGAGTAATAGGTAATTATACAGTGTAGCTGAAGTCAGGATGCATGTCCTACAAGGGTCCACACTGGAAACACTGCCACTCATAATTGACTATTTAATATCTTGTACATAAATTTTGGATTCAGAGACATAATTTATGGATGGCACCCAATGGATGAAGTGAGTGGGTGATGGTTAATACTGAAGAAGGCTACAACAAATTGTGGATATGTTTGTTTGTTTTTGTTTGTTTATAAACTTGGCAGAGTGGGCAATAATTGGTCTACCCTAAAGAAATTGTGCATTTGTTGTTTTGTCACTTGCAAGGTGTCAATGTAGGTGAAGTAGAGGAACAAAGATCTCAAAAGTGCAAATGCATTGATCACTAACAGTTGGGCAAGACCATAACAGAGCTAACCAAGCACTAATGCTTTGTTTGTTGAGAAGGGGAATTGGAAAGAAGGGAAGACATTGGAAAATTTGTATTTAATCTTGGTTAGACCTCCCATTTTAATAACAATGGCATATAGTATCTAAAGAATATTGAGGCACTAGTGAGGATATATAGAAGCATTGTATGGACAGTGCCTGAAATGTAGGGTTATACATATAATGGAAGGATCTACTTCCCTTCTCTGGGCATTCAGCCGCTCCAAGGATCCATGATTGGAAGTCACTGCTATGCACAGACCTTGAATGACTGTGCAGCAGGAAAGAAAATTGGACTAAGCACCACTCGGGAGTGACCAAACAGGTGTTTTCAAAACAATATAAAATTTTGGTGGAGTGGATGCAGTCTTGTGGGGAAGAGCGTAACTAGAGGCTATCAATGTAAATAATCTCCAATACACCCAATGGGGAAATTTAGAAGAAACTTTTGCACTCTGAAATTGTGTGTGTGAAACTTCCTATCTGAATGTTGAGGAGACCATGATAGCTGTATTTTAAGAGGAAGCTATACAACTGTGTGGGAAACTGAGGTTGAGAGGGACTTGGAAAGGAGGGTGCTCAAGTAGAGAATAAATGCCTGTATGGACCTGCTCCGTTAAATGCCCTGCTTCAGTATCAACTATTAAGAATAATTCCAAACTGATTTTAAGGGCTTTTGATGCATTGCTTTTGGTCTCCTCGTATTCTGACATTACTACCTTGTACTAGTTATGCTCAGATTCTGGGCAATTTTCCAGACTGGATAACCCCAAACTCTTAATATCCTGGCTCCACTTTTTTTATTCAACCACTCCCTCTGGGAGTTTATTTAAGTTAATTTCAAGGATCCCTTTTTCTTCCAGACCAAATGGAATTTGGCTCCATTTTTAAAGAACGCATAGCCAGGATTTTTTGAATTGCAAAATTGAAATGCAAAAAGAAGTACTAGCACAACACATGTAATTAGAAATGAGTTGTGTCCTAAAAGTAAAAGTTGTATGCTTTAGCTGATCTTCATGAAAAGTTCAATGTTGTGGTCATTGTTAGATTGCACTGTTAGTGTTGATTTTTGCAGTTGAATAGTCAATTTTCAAAATCCTTTGTTTGGTAGGCTAACTAAAGTTCCTGATTTTTTTTTTTCGATTGATTTACAATACTTTTGAGAAAGAAGTCATCCATTATTTACCTCCCGTGCAGGGGTGTTTATTGGCTGTTCTAAAACCTTGACTTCCACAGAATACTAGACACATTCTAGTCCATAGCTTAACACACAAACTGGTGTTGAAGTTCTCTTTTAATACTTTCTTGCCTAGTCCTGGAAAGGAAAACCACAAAACTGCCAGCGTCCTTCGTGAGTTGCTTTAGTCATTCTGCACACTGTAAACTGCCATGCATTTATCCCCAAGAGTCCACCTGTTTTCAAACTATTTATTCTACTTGTCTTTACCAGACCTCCCAAATGCTTTTTCTCCTTTCGTGCTCCATCTTGATGCCTCTCCCTCTGCTAAATTAGTTTGTCTTCCTACGTGTTCTAAATCTCCTTGTGGTTACTGGTCCCAGCCGTGTAATGGCACAACCCATCCATGTTGCACAGAGAAGCCTGTAATGTTACCTGCTGATTGAAATATGTAGTACAGGGAGTGTTACTGTTGAAGTTGCAAGTGATATTTTCATGTCTAATGTAAAACTGTACTGTGGAATGTTGCATACTCTCAACATGTCATTGTCAGAAATTAAAACAGACCTCTCCAATAATTCCTTGTTTCCTGCCCATCTGAAAATTCCAACTATCTAAGTACTCAGTTAACAGACATCTATCAGCTCCTAAATAAGAGAAATTCAATGGAATTTCCACTGTGGAATGACTGGTTGACCGAACCCAATCCCTTTTTCATTCCTGTTCCCTTTCTGACTCTGTCTGTCTGAGGAACCTGTATGGTCCAGAGGTTTGAACATGACCGAGTTTGTGTCTAGACTGTATCAATATGGAGCCATTTAAACTTTATTCATGTATGGTAACTTGTTTTCATTGGAACAAACCATAGCTAATCTGCTCACTCCTGCATTCCATATCCTTTTCTGTTCAGATATTTATGCAATTTTTCTTGTACCAGTGGACTCTGCCTCAGCTACTCCTTTTGCAAAGCATTCTAAGTTCCCACCAACTGGCCAGCTGGGTCATGTTAGCTATATTTGAAATCTAGTGTAAACTACAAATGTATTGTCTTTGGCACTGACGCTGAAGTTGACAAACAGCCCAGGTCTGCTTTGAATATTTGAAACTTAGATTGTGTGCACTGCACACACATTCCTGATTTAAAACTACGTTGCAGGGACTGGAGGGTTTGAGTTATAGGGAGAGTCTGAATAGACTGTGGCTTTTTTCCTTGGAGAGGTGGATGCTGAAGGGTGATCTTGTAGAATCATGAGGGGTATGGATAGGCTGAATAGCAATGGTCTTTTTCCTTGGGTGGGGGAGTCCAGAACTAGAAGGCATAGGTTTTAAGGTGAGACGAAAAGTTTGAAAGGGACCTGAGGGAAACCAAACTTTTCACACAGCTGGTGATGCGTGTATGGGATGAGCTGCTACATGAAATGGTGGAGATGGGTACAAATACAACATTTGAATGGTATATGAATGGGAATAGAAATGCTGGCAAATGGGACTAGGTTGGGTGAGTTCGACTGATGGGTTTGTTTCCATGCTGTATGAATCTATGACTAACCTAGAAAGGGACAAAGATCAGTTGGCCTCACTCAGCCATGTTGCAAATGAACATCATAACTGCCCCATGTTATCAGATCAAGCCCTTGATAAAGGGTGACCAAGATGCATCCTGGCAAGCTTTTCCTATAGAACAGTATTTGCTGCTTTTCAGGAGTTTTGAATTTTCTTAGTGTTTGCTGCAAGTGCAGACTTGCACAAACTGGGATCTTATTCAAAAGATGTTTAAGGGAAAAGACCTTCAAATATCTAGCCTAGATTTAAGTTTGTCTAACCGGACATATCTACTCACTGACCCTAAGCTGCTTGCTTAATATACTTTGTTCACATACGCAGTAGCTAACTCCTTCATTTTAATAACCACATTGCCTCAAATCCATATTGTTGATTATTTTGTTTAAAAAAAAAGAGACAGCTGAGTCTAATGTGACATATTTTACACTAGATATTGGCCTTCCTCTGAACCTTTTTTGAGTCTCCAACTGCAGCATATGAATAAAGAGAAAGAGTTAGCCACTTGGCCCGTCAAGCCTGCTCTGCCATTCAGTAAGATCCTAACTGATCTGATTTGAATCGCAACTCTACATTCCTGTGTACTCCCAATTTTAGCTTTACATCTCCTTAATAATCAAGAAACTATCTACCTCTGCCTTAAAAAGAAACTTAAATTCTGCATCCACTGCCTTTTTGAAGATCATAGAATCTCTACAGTGTGGAAGCAGGCCATTTGGCCCATCCACTTCACTTCAACTCTCCGAAGAACATTCCACCCAGTCCCACACCCCTGTCCCTATCCCCATAACCCTGTTTGCCATGGCTAATTCACCTAACCTACACGTCCTTGAACAATATGGGGTAATTTAACGTGACCAATTTACCTTGCCTGCACAGATACTCCATTGTCTTAAATGGTTGCCAGCTTTATTTTAAACAATGACTCCTAGTTCTAGATGCTCCCCTAAGAGGAAACATCCTTTCTTCATCCACCTGGTCAAGTTCTCAGGATCTTGTGTTCCTTTTTTTCTGTCCTAATACCCTGTCATCCCTCTATCCTAAGGACTGGATCTAACTACTTGTTGGAACAATTCAATATTTGGTTTCAACCAATTTCTGGAGTAGAGAATTCCACAGGTACACCGCTCATGCTCTCCCTCAGTGAAAAAATTTCTCCTCCTATCAGTCCTAAATGGTCTACACCGTATCGTCAGACTGTGTGACCCTTGGTCCTGGAGTCCCCCTGTTATTGAGAACATCCATCCTGCATTTACCCTGTCTAGTTCTGTTCGAGTTTGAGATCTGAGATCACCCCCCCACCAAACTTCAAACCACGCATATAGTCAAACCAATCTAGTATTACTAGTTTTCCTGATTACTTGAAGATTGCTACATTTGAGGACCAGAATTAAAAACATTTATTGATTTTAAAATCTAATCAAGGTTGCACAAAGTCACTGATTTGCAAGATGAAGATTTATTGTATTCTCTCCCAAGGTCATTGCAAGGTCTCTGAAAAGACCAAGCTAACTAGACCACATACTCCCATGCTGGCAACTAAGACCCGTGCTCGGCCAACAACTTGCAAGAGTACAGCTGAAATAGAAGCTGAAGAACTGGAGAAACTACAGTCGTAAGTGTGTGGTTTCAAAAGCCTAGAATGTTTCCCTACGTTTTTCAATATTTTAGAGCTGGTGCACCAAGTTTCCACTTGACAAGTATTTTGTCAGATTTGCAATTAGGATTTTCTCTTTCAAGGTTGATCACTGGAATATGTGTGAAGATTTAGTTTGTAAATTGCAATATTGGAACTGTTGGATCCTGAAATTGTTAAGTTACACACCTCTGGTCTGATTTGTTTGAATGTAGGGTGGAGTCCATTCTTTTTGTTACTTATTTCCGTGTGCTATGAATGTCCACTTGAATTTTGTCAATCTCTCGCTGGCTTTCTTAGATCTATGTAAAGTCCATCCTTGTATGTGGATAGCCCTGACTGAAGCTACAAATGGCTGTTCAGGCTTTTGAGCTTGTAGAACTGTGGAATCAGCCAGTTAGCTTTCTAAGTCCTGGTATCAGTCCTGCTGGAATATGGAATAATGTCGCTCTTCCAGTTTAGTTTGTATTTTTTTAAAAACTACATCCACTAAACTAAATAAGGTTGAAGCCCCTTTGTTTTACATGCATCAGGCCTAAGATGCAAGAAAAAGGGACACAAATTTAAATAGCATAAAATAAAACAAGCAACCGTCAATCTTCCTTCTCTGACCAAGCGGACTGTTAAGGGCATTGCCAGCAGAGTTTAGCTGTCTCCAAAGCCCTATTGTTTCTTAGATTAAAATGCTGCACGGTATGTGCAAATCCTTTGCATACATAGAACAGGATCCTGTATGTTAATATCATATTTGCTAAGAATTACACTGAAACCAACTAAATGTTATCAGTTGGGTTCACATTCACACATACTAGGAGCTTTATGCATTAACACAGGATCCTGTTTTATGTAGACAAAAGGAATACAAGTGCTGAATCTTAGAGGAGCATAAAGAAGGGTTATGGAGACTGCCAATCTCTGGTCATGGGAAAGCAATCAAAGTCTATTTGCTTGGCTCTAAGATTGGTTAATTATTCCTGCATAGTGTTAGATCCAGTGATGGTCATGTCAAGGAGGAATGGTTAAAATCTCACATTGGAGATTGCCAGGCAATGGCTCGTTTTTAATGCCAATTATTAGATAATAACCTAATAATTAGATCAGGTTTTGGTACGTATGGAAACGGACTGTTGCTGTATATAAGGAGTCATAAAAGATGCTGAATGTTGTGTATTCATCAGTTAATTTTAAATCTGAGCTTACTTAACAAAAATTTCTGAGGTATGAAGTTAGTCCACAGATCAGCCATGATCTCCGTTGAGGCTTGAGCAGAATGGTCTACTCCTGTTCCTGTCAGTGAACATGTCCACTTGTGACCTCACGATTTGAGGTAAGGTCACTGTTGCAGCTCAACATGCTTGAGTCCAAGGCAACAATGTGCAATGTTGTCCTGGATCTGAGACAATTGATAGTCAACAAACATAACCATCTTCCTTTGTCCTTAATTTGACTCCAACAACTGAAGGGTTGTGCCCCACCCCCACCCAGATTCCCACTGAATGCAGTTTGCTTGATGTGATAAATGCTGCTTTAATATCTAAGGTATTCCCTCTCACTCGGATAATTGTAGCCTTGGACAAACATGAAGCCAGGAACTGGGTGCCCCTGATGGAACTTGAATTGGGCATCATTTTAGCAGGTCATTGCCAAGTAAGTGCAGCTTGATTGCACTGTTGACCACTCCTCTAACATTTTGCTGATCAGGCTTCAGAGTTGAGGCCTTGAGTAGATGGTTAGAGGGAACATAGAGAACACCGGTCCATTTGGACTTTTCTCCTTGGATATTCAGTGAAAGTTAAGTAACCAATTACAGTTTCATGTTGAAATGTTAGGGATCCAAATTAGTGATTATTGAGAGAGATTGGACCGGAAATTAATTCAGACCTGATTCCTGCTTTTACAGGTACAAATTTAAAGCCCAGGAAGTAAATCCCCGACTTCTCGAGGGAGGCCCCATTCTTCCAAAGAAGCCACAAGTTAAGGAACCAACAAAAGCTATTGGTTTTGATCTGGAGATAGAGAAGCGCATCCGTGAGAGAGAGGAAAACAGAAAGCCGGAAGAGGCAGAGGATCACAGTTTCCACTCGCGTCCTTGTCCTACTAAGATACTAGAAGATGTAGTGGTAAGCTTTCTTCTGTTTCTTTACTCTGCAAGGAAAATGGGGAGTTTCAAGTGTTTATTGTAATATGAGAATTAATTCCTAGGTTCTGTACAGCAGGAAAATCTGGCTCTGAACTACCCAAAGTTATAATTTTTAGATGTTTTATGATAGTTGGTTAATTGGATCATTCAAGGGCACCTTCCCTTTGATTGGAGGTTGCTGTTCTTTGAGCTAAAGCAATATTTCGTCAAGTTCCTAACCTGTTGATTCATTTCATTTGTACAAAAATAATTTTAATTGCATGTGGTTTGTTTCACAACCCATGAATACTTTCTTGCAGGGAGTTCCAGAGAAAAGGCTGCTACCCATAACCATGCCTAAATCCCCAGCTTTCACAATGAAGAACAGAGTGAGAATTCCACGCAAGGAGGAGAAGGTAAGAACATAGATTATAATCTAATAATAGATGACAAATAAAAGTTCAGGCCCTCTTCTGACTATTACAAATACAAACTAATTTACTCATGCTTCATTTTGAAAGCGACAAAGCAATCAGCTGCCACCATATAATTTTAGAAATGTTCAACATGAAAGGAGGCCATTTGGCCTGATGCACACTGCCAGGTAGTAACCATAGCAGTAACTTGTTTAACAACAACTTTTTAATGTAATGGAACATCCCAAGGTATTTCACAGTAGCATTGTAAAGCAAAAGAATGATACTGAAT
>NW_025968301.1:0-25000 GCF_021869965.1 Rhincodon typus
CATTTCTGGGAATTGAGGATGGAGAGTGGAGGACAGAGGAATTTTGGGAAGTGAATTTGCAGTGGAGTAAGGAAGCTCAGTTTTATATCTGCCCCCCAGGAATAATCCTGGAGCAATGAGATGTATTCGCGGAAGGGAATGTAGTCTGATTGCACTGGATATGGCCCTGTTAGCCACACCCATCCACCCAACTACTTCAACAACAACCTTTTACATTTATATAACCCCTTTAGCAGGATGGAACATCTTGAGGCACTTCACAAGAGCATTACATAATGAGGTATGAGACCAAGCCAGGTCGGTTTTAAAGCAAGACAGAAAGACTTAAGGAGAGAATTCCAGAGTTTGGGGCAAGGACAGCTGAAGACATGGCCATCAATGGTGGAATGGTTACAAAGTGGCTGTTCTCAAATATCAGAGAGAGAGGAGTGCAGAGATCTCAGACTCTCATGGACTTGAAGAAATTACAGAGATAGGGAGGTATGAAACCAGAGAGGGATTTGATAATGAGAACATTTTAACATCAGAATGTTGCTTAATGAATGATAGATAAGTCATAGATTTGTACAGCACAGAAACACACCCATCAGATGAACTCGTCCATGCCATCCAGATATCCTAAATTAATGTAATCACATCTGGCAGCATTTGGTCCATATTCTTTTAAACCCTTCCTATTCATGTATCACCAGGTGCCTTTTAAATGTTGTAATTGTACCAGCCTCCACCAATTCCTCTGGCAGCTCATTCCATACACACACCACCCTCGGTGTGAAAAGATTCCCCCTTTAGGTCCCTTTTAAATGTTTCCCCTCTCACCTTAAACCTGTGACCTCTAGTTTTGGACTCCCTGCCCCGGGGAAAAGACCTCTCCCCTATCTTTTCTTCTTAGCGCTTTAAATGATTGCTCCTAACATTAAGATCCAAAAAAACCTCTGAGCCAGCTTCCACCACACTCTCAGTCAGTTTTTCTTGCAACCTGCTATGCAAACAAGATCTTTTACATCAAAACAGAAAGTGCTGGAGAAATTCTCCATGCTGTGGAGAGAGATACAGAGTTAACATTTCGAGTCCATTATGATGTTTCTCCAAACATAAAACTCTCTTTTCGATTCTGAAGAAGGGTCATACTGGACTTGAAATGTTAACGCTGATTCTCTCTCTACAGATGCTGCCGGACCTGTTGAGTTTCTCCAGCACTTTCTGTTTTTGTTTCAGAATTCCAGCATCGTCGAATATTCAGCTTTTATCTGACCCACGTTTGTCTGTTCACTTGTACGTGTGAATTGTTATTTCATTGTACGAAAGCCCTTTCAGTTCACAGTCGGGAAGTTATTGTAGAGTTTATACAGGAGGGTGGTGAGGCCTCTTCTGGAGTATTGTGTCCAGTTCTGGTCGCCCAGTTATAGGAAGGATATTATTATAGTTGGAGAGGGTTCAGAAAAGATTTACCAGAATGTTGCTGGGAATGGAGGGTTTGAGTTATAAAGAGAGGCTTGACAACTGGGACTTTTTCACTGGGCTGCAGGAGGTTGAGGGATGACCTTATTGTGGTTTGAAAATCATGAGGGGTATAGGTAAGGTGAATGGCAGGTTTTTATTCCCTAGAGTGGGGCATTTCAAGACTAGGGCCATATTTTTAAGGTGACAAGATAAAGATTTAGAAAAGAGATGAGGGGCAATTTTTTTTACTCAGAGTGGTTCGTGTGTGAAGAAATTCAGGAGTAAGTGGTGGATGCGGGTACAATTACAGTGTTTGAAAAACATTTAGATAAATACATAAATAAGAAATGTTTGGAAGGATATGGGGACAAGCACAGGCAGGTGAGACTAGTTTAGTTTGGGATTATGGGTGGAGTGGACTGATTGGACTGAAGAGTTTTGCACAAAGTTAAGGGCTGGAGTCCAGAGCAAATTTTATTAAAAACTGATCATGTGATCATTGAAACAGCTATGCTAGTATTGACCTCTATTAGAACCGGGTGACCATTTAACTAGATATTTATTTTGATTGGTTCTGATTTAGGTGTTGCTAAGTAACTAACTGCTCCAAACCAGATGTTGGTGGACTTTCCAGGGTTATGAACTCTCCTGCATACCAGCCTATGAGTTCTCTTGCTCAATTGAGGTCTAGTGGGACTCTCTAGCTGTCTCAAGTCCACATACTAGCAGCAACTACAATGGCCTTCCGGCCCTGATCCTGAAGAAAATTTTATCTGTTTGGCTGAGGCTTAGCTTTGTTTTGGGGTTTTGCTGTGTGCTGACCTAGAATCAGCTGACCTGAGCAGCATATGTCCTGAGTGAAACTATGCAATTGCCTTCACTCAAGTGGTGTCCCCCAAGCTCATTCAGACTGGTGAGGGTGTCCACTTCCATCAGAATGCCCTGCAACTCATATGCTCCACTTGCTGCATTTTCCAACGGTAAAGCCAGGGAAGGAAATCTGCCATCTTCACCTGGTTTGGTCTACACATGACTCCAGGCCCACAACAATGCAGTTTTAACACTTACCTGCTCTGTGAGCGATTTAGGGATGGGTAATAAATGCTGGGTTGGACGGTCACGGCCACATCCATTGGATGTATAAATCCACCAGGCTGTAAGTCTTGCTGCAGAATCCCACGGAGGCTGAGGGGTGACCTTATAGAGGTCATGAGGGACTTGGATAGGGTGCATAGCAAATATCTTTTCCCAGGATAGGGGAGTACAAAACTAGAGGATGTAAGTTTAAGTTGAGGGGGCAAGATATAAAAGGGACCTAAGGGGCAACTTTTTCACACAGAGGGTGGTGCATGTATGGAATGAGCTGCCAGAGAAAGTGGTGAAGGCTGGTACAATTACAACATTTAAAAGGCATCTGGATGTGTTCATGAATAGGAAGGGTTTAGAGGGATATGGGCAAAATGCTGGCAAATGGGACTAGATTAATTCAGGATATCTGGTTGGCATGGATGAGTTGGATCAAAGGGTCTGTTTCCGTGATATACATCGCTATGACTACATGTAAATCGCTTTCTCAGGTTGGCAAGCTGAAATGAGTGGTGTGCCACCGGGATCAGTGCTGGGACCTCAACAGTTGACAACTTAAACAAATGACTTAGATAAAAGGATGGAAGGAAAGGTTGCCAAATTTGCTTATAACACAGGAAAGTAAATTGTGAGGTGGACAAGAGGAGGTTATACAAAGGTACGGATATGTTAAAGTGAGTGGGCAAATGGAATATAATGTGACAAAATATGAAGAGAGGTTGCAAAGCAGTGAGATGCAGAAAGATTGGGTGTCCTCATTGCATGAATCACAGAAGGTCATTCCTGCAGGTACAGCAAGTAATCGGGAAGCTAATAGACTGTTACGGTTTATTGTAAGGGGAATTTAATACAGAAGCATGGAGGTTATATTTCAATTATACAGGCCACTAGTAAGACCACATTTAGAATACTGTGTACACTGTTGGTCTCCTTATTTGAGGAACAACATAAATGCAATTGAGGCATGTCACAGGAAGGATTAATACTGGAAATGGGGAGGTTATGTTATGAGGAAAAGTTGGGCTTGTATCCACTGGAGCTTAGAACAGTAAGAAGCATCTTGCTTGAAACATATAAAATCCTGAAGGCTCTTGGCAAGAAGGATATGGAGAGGATGTTTCCTCTTGTGGGAGAGTCTAGAACAAGGGATCACTGTTTAAAAATCAGGAGTTATCCATTTAAAACATGGAATAGGTGATCTTCTCAGAGCATTGTGAGTCTTTGGAACTCTCTCCCTGAAAAGGCAGTGAAAGCAAATTCGATCATATTTTTAAGACAGGGGTAGATAGATTCTTAACCAAAGCGGTGAAAGGGTATCAGGGTAGTTGGGAATGTGCAGCTGAGGTCAGAGTCAGAACAGCCCTGATCTGTGGCTCAGTGGTTAGCACTGCTGCCTCATAGTGCCAGGGACCTGGGTTTGATTCCACCCTCGGCGACTGTTTGTGTGGAGTTTGCACATTCTCCCCGTGTCTGCGTGGGTTTCTTCCAGGTGCTCTGGTTTCCTCCTATAGTCTAACGATGTGCAGGCAATGTAGATTGGCCATGCTAAATTACCCGTAGTGTTCAGGGATTAGCCATGGGAAATGTGAGGGTAGAGGGTTGGTCTGGGTGGGTGGATCCGATAGGCTGAATGGCCTACTTCCACACTGTAAGGATTCTATGATAGCATTGAATGGTGGGGCAGCTTTGGGAGGCTGAATGGCCCACTCCTGTTTGTATGTATCCTCAATTGAAATGTTTTGTTATTTCACTGCAGAGAACATGCGAATTAAAGTCTAACAGAGTGCTGCCTGAGCCAGCCAGCTAGTTTCCCTGCCTTTAATTCCCTCATTAAGGGAATGGTGGAGCAAGTGGGCAGTGCAGTGAGTTAGGCATTGACCTTTCACCTATAGGGACCAGTTTGAACTGTAGCCCAGGCTGATGGGGACAGAAGTTTCACTTTTGCTGTTAGGTTCATCTGTTCTAGCTCAAACCAACCCTTCTGAGTCCAAAACAAAGTCCCAGGCATAAAACTGGCACTGGATCTCACTCAGATATCCTGAAGGTCTGTGTAGAAATGGGGATAACCACTCGAGAACACTTAAAGGGATCCTTTTTGTGCGGGGTAGGGACAGTAAAGAGTCTTGTTGAGGCCCTCCATGGAGGGGAATGAAAAGATTCAGCAATTACAGGGACACTTTACTGATTACAGCAGCTCAGACAGCACAAACTTCTTTTATCTCGAGAATCCTTTATCAAGACCTTTCTCTTCCCTCTGGCACATGATAGAAAAGCTTACACACACACACACACACACACACCCCAACAGACTCAAGAACAGCTTCTTCCTTGCTGCTATTAGACTTCTGAATGGATCTCCCAAAATTCAAATCTAATGTTGGTCTTGCTTTCGTACACCTTTGCAGGTGTAACTTTGTATTCCTCACTCTGTTCAATCACCATTTGATCTTTGGGTCTTTGTTAGATTTGATCTGATTGTACTGCACGCAAAACAAAACTGTTCACTGTATCTAGGTACATGTGACAATAATAAATCAAATCAAATCACAATGGTCCAGAGAGCTTCGCTGTGGGGCAACTGCATCACAGGAGATGCTAGAGGCGATCTTTAGACTGTACTGATGATATTGCCCTCTGTCCCCCGATACTCTGCATGATAACTGGCCAAGCAGGATCCAAATCTCACCTCTAGTATGCCCTGACTTGAGGAAGGAGTTGTGTTTGGCATTACTGTTACATCTCACTAATAATCCAGTCCCACTATTCCGGAGTTGATGGCAGTGAGACTCCAGGCTGGGCCTGGGTACCCGATGGCGGTGGTGTTCCAGCTCCATGCAGGGGCCTGGGCCAGCTGAACATTGGCAGAATGATGGACGGACTTTGTGATTTTTGTTTTTCTGGTGGCGAGGACTCATAGTGGAGGCAGGGAAGGGATCTGGACGTTTCCTCTTCTTTTGGCTATTTCTTTTTTACTTCTGCTTCTGTGCTTAATCCTGTCTTTTGTATTCTAAGATGGTTTCGGAGAACAGTGACATTGTACACTTTTCACTGTACTCCCGTATCCCTGTACTTGAGTACACGTGACAATAAAAATAGAGGAAATCTCTCAAAAGTTAAAGAATTTTAAAAAATTAAGAAACTACAGAAAGTTGTGTGCACAGCCCAGACCATCACGGAAGCCAACCTCCCATCCATAGCCTCCATCTACACTTCTCGTTGCCACGGAAAGGCCTCTCCCACCCTGGCAATGCTCTCTTCCAACCTCTTCCGTCAGGCAGAGATACAGAAGCATGGACACATGCACCAATAGGTTCAAGAACAGCTTCTTCCCTGCCGTTATTAGACTGATGAATGGATGCTGTAACTTCAAATAATGTTGATTTTGCTAATGTTGATCTTGCTTTGCACACTTCCTGTGCAGCCATAACCTTGTTTGCCTCGTTCTGTCTAAGCACCCTGTGATCTGTATGTCCTTGTTTGCCATGATCTGCCAGTACTGCTTGCAAAACAAAGCTTTTCAGTGTACTTAGGTACATGTGACTATAGCAAATCAAATCAAATTGAATAAGCAAAATTCCACAATTTACCTGTCTTCAGACCCAGGTTGATAGAAAGCATGGGCCAGGATTCTGTACTTAACAAGACTTACTATTTATTACAAGTAATTAGACTCTAATTACAGGTAGACAATTATAAACCATGAGTATATAGAATTAGGTTTCATTGTCATGTGTACTCATGTACAGGGATATGGTGAAAAGTGTACAAAGTTGCCATTCTCAGCACCATCTTAGGCACAAAAAAAGCAGCCTTAACAGAAACAACCATCTTAGATACGACACCAAACCAACCACTTTAGATACAAAAAACAGAATTTAATAAAAAACAAAAGCAGAAATATGAGAAACAGAGCCGAGAAGAAAGGGGATAGTCTGTATATAACTCTGCAAGTTAAATCTCTAACTCCTTATAAACTCCCCCTTACAGACAGATAGATACAGACAGGAAAACAAAACAAGGGTGTTATGGGCAGAAGGAAAACTGGGAAAGCAGTTCACAGGATCTTCTGTAATGGTTCTTGTGCTTCTCAGTCTTTCTTCTCCAGATACTACGATCACTGGGTTGTAGGTGACACAGGATGACTGGCTCACACTTATTAAAGGTTTTTGACTTACCAATAAAAAGTCACAGCTTACAGCAAATGGAAATGGGAAATAAAGGCCAGTTTCGGGCTGGAGATGCTTTTACTGCAGAAGGAAAACAGTTCATTCTCCTCTGGATGTCTGATGGCTTATAACTCATTACATTAACATCCTCAAGATGTTCAGCTCTCTGGGAGGCAATCACATCATTACTGACAGGCAGAAGGCCTTTGTCATTGGTTACTGGTTACCATACAACAGACCAATCAGCTACTTGTTGCCGACCACATCTCCATTTGCACACAGGCCCCTGGCTGGAGTTGGAATGAAACTTGGCTTCACCCTTGCTTAAATCAGCAGCTATGTAAACAGCACACGCAATGAGTGCCTGGTAACTTGCTTTTGAAAAGGGTAGGGGAGGCGATGGCCTAGTGGTATTATTGCCGGACTATTAATCCAAAAACCCAGATAGTGTTCTGGGGACCCAGGTTCAAATCCTGCCACAGCAGATGGTGGAATTTGAATTCAATAAAATATCTAGAATTAAGAATCTAATGATGACCACGAATTGATTGTTGGTTAAAACCCATCTGGTTCACTAATGTCCTTTAGGGAAGGAAACTTCCATCCTTACCTGGTCTGGCCTACATGTGACTCCAGACCCACAGCAATGTGGTTGACTCTGAACTGCCCTCTGGGTAATGAGGGATGGGCAATACATGCTGCCTGGCCAGCGATTCCCTCATCTTGTAAAGGAATAATCCTTGGCTTTAGAACAGTCCTTTTCCCCACTTCAGAGCACATTCAAAAATACAGAAAAATAAAAAGACTTGGTCTTTACACTACAATTGCATTCAGTGACCTGGGTGAAGTAAGTACACCCTTACTGCGCCTATGTGGATCCCAGGTTAAGGAGAATGATTTCAAAGATGTGCTATCACCCACCACTGCCTGTGCCACACTTTACCTACTACTTAAGACTTTCGCAATTCATTTCTGATCTTCAAACTATCGATGTCAATGTTTGACAGTCTGGCCTCCACCCTCCATAGTCTTCAACTAATCCAAACTTCAGTGTCTCATATCCTCCTCACCAAGTCCCATTCACCCATCATCCATGTGCCCTCTGACCTACAGTGGCTCATGGTCCAAGCAATACCACACAATTGAAATTCATATCTCTGTGTTTGAATCATTGTCTTGTCTTGTCCACTTTTTCTGTAGAACCCTCCAGCCTGGGAACCTCTCTGCAAATTCTTCATATTTTTAACTCTGGCTTTTGGAGTCTTCCTCCCTCACATTGCTCCAATTGTGGCTGTACTTTCACCCACCTAATGTCCCAAGCTCAGGAATTCCCTCCATAAAACTCGCTGTCATCCTTTTGACTAAACCTTTAGTTTCTTTTACCCTCCAAAGTCTCTATTCAGCAGACAGGTGACTAACAGGTATGACCAGGGGACACATTGTGTGAGGTAGTAGAGAACAATTCAGGTGAACATATTCAGTAGAGGAAGGAGGGACAAAACTGAATGTGGAATTCAAAAACAGTGAGGGCATTCTAAACAGTTTTATGACATGTCACTAACTTTGAACTGCTTCTGACTACACACAGACACACACACACATGCACAAAAACAGACACACACGGACACACACAAAAACAGACTCACACACAAACAGACAGACAGACATACACAAACACACACACGTACACAAACGCACACACACAAACAGAGACACACACACAAACAGCCAGACACACACACAAACAGACAGACAGACAGATATACACAACACATCCCACTGCTACAAGAAACCAAAATACTGCAAAGGCTGGAAATTTGAAATGAAAATAGAGTGTGCTGAAAATATTCAGCAGCCCTGTCAGCATCAGTTGAGCGAGAAATGGATTTAACGATTCAGTTCTGTGCCCTTTCATCGACCCACTGCTTCTCAAACATCTATGCACTGCAACCTCAAATTCGAAGCCTGTAAAACGTGGTGGTCCCCTGGGCGAGTGATAAGGGGAGAAGATTTGCCACAGCAGGAGGGAGGAGGGAAGGTTAACCAGTGCTGCCTCTGAACTCATTACCCCTGAAATCCTGGCCCCCACTTTGGAAAGAC
Organism: Rhincodon typus; assembly: GCF_021869965.1. Taxonomy (NCBI): domain Eukaryota; kingdom Metazoa; phylum Chordata; class Chondrichthyes; order Orectolobiformes; family Rhincodontidae; genus Rhincodon; species Rhincodon typus. The sequence goes on from NW_025968301.1 coordinate 8,796, forward strand.
CTGCATCAGTGGCCAGTGACCAATGCCCAGTGCTCAGCTGGTTGAATGTGTTCCTGGAAATGCAGAGACAGACTGGGTTTCCCCCCCGAGGGGCGGCACGGTGGCTCAGTGGTTAGCACTGCTGCCTCACAGCGCCAGGGACCCGGGTTCAATATCACCCTCAGGCGACTGTCTGCGTGGAGTTTGCACATTCTCCCCGTGTCTGCGTGGGCTTTCTCTGGGTGCTCCAGTTTCTCCCTACAGTCTAAAGATGTGCAGGTTGGGTGGATTGGCCATGCTAAATTGCCTGTAGTGTTCAAGGATGTGCAGGCTAAGTGGGTTAGCCATGGGAATTGCAGGGTTATCGGAATAGAGTAGGGGTGTGGGTTTGGGTGGGATGGTCTTTGGGGTGTTGGTGTGGACTCTATGGGCTGAATGGCCTGCTTCCACACTGTGGGGATTCTATGATAGTGCCACGTAGGAGCCGTGTGGTCCTCTGAACCCCATCTTCTGGGGAAAAGATTGGCACCATCATGGCGGCAAACAGTGGACTGCAAAGGGGACAGGGCAGTGAGGTGTTTAAGAGGTAATTGTATGGTATGAAACCAGGACAGGTGGAAGTGTGGCAGGTCAATAGTCAAGAGAGGAAGAGGGCAGAGTCTGAAGGGTGAAGGTGTTACTTGTGGTTCAGTCTCTGTCAGGATGAGAATCCTCTGGTGCAGTGTTGAGGGTGCTCACTGATGCTGGCCAGACCTGTGAATATTTTCTGTTCTTAATTTCAGATTTTCAGCGAGCACAGTGTGTGTGTGTGCAGCATCCCAGCCCCCCAAAAAAAATAGAAATTTGTCACATTGCAGCTTGAGGGATCTGGCTGTATGCAAACTGGGGGCTGATCACATACTCAGGATGGGTGGGGGGAGCGGGGAGTTTCATTACGGCGTATTGAAATCCTGAAAGGTTCTTACATCAATGCAAGTCTTTATTTGAATTTAGGGGAGCATTCTCTTGAAAAAGGGTTTGGAAACAAAGTTAAACATGAAAGGTTACAGAAAAGACTTACAAGGATGTTGCCGGGACTGGCGGGTTTGAGCTATAGGGAGAGTCTGAATAGGTTGGGGCTATTTTCCCTGGAGCGCAGAAGCTGAGGGATGACCTTATAGAGGTTTATAAAATCGTGAGGGGCATGGATAGGGTAAATAGGCACAGTCTCTTCCCCAGGATAGGGGAGTCCAAAACTAGAGGGCATAGGTTTAAGGTGAGAGGAGAAAGGGATCTAAGGGACAGCTTTTTAATGCAGCGGGTGATGCATGTATGGAATGAGCTGCCAGAGGAAGTGGTTTAGTCATAGTGTTCTACAGCATGGAAGCAGGCTCTTTGGCCCAACTTGCCTATGCTGCCCAGTTTTCACAATTAAGCCAGTCCCATTTGCCTGTGTTTGGTCCATATCCCTCCACACCGATCCCATCCATGTATCTTTCCAAATGTATTTGAAATGACAAAATTGTACTCGCCTCCACCACTACCTCTGACAGCCTGTTCCAGGCACTCACCACCCTCTGTGTGAAAAAATTGCCCCTTGGAACCTTTTTGTATCTCTCCCCTCTCTCCTTAAACCAATGCCCTCTAGTTTTAGACTCCCTTACCAAGGGAAAAGCTGTCAGCTATCTAACTTATCTATGCCTCAAGACTGGTACAATTCCAACATTTGAAAGTCATCTAGATGTGTACATGAATAGGAAGGGGTTAGAGGGAAATGCTGGCGAATGGGACTAGATTAATTTCGAATATGTGGTTGGCATGGACAAGTTGGACTGAAGAGTCTGTTTCAGTGCTGTACATCACTATGGCACATCTGGAAGGGTACATGAATTTACAGGTATATGGGCCAAATTTTGGCAAATGGATCTAGATTAATTTTCTGAAGAAGGGTCCCGACCCGAAACGTCAACTTTCCTGCTCCTCTGATGCTGCCTGGCCCGCTGTGTTCCCCCAGCTCCACACTGTGTTATCACTGACTCCAGCATCGGCAGTTCTTACTATCTCTAGAGTAATTTACGATATCTGGTCGGCATGGATGAGTCGGACCGAAGGGTCTGTTTCTTTGCTGCACAGCTCTATGACTCTATAAATGGGACTAGATTAATTTAGGATATCTGGTTGGCATGGACCAGTTGGACAGAAGGGTCTGTTTCCATGCTGTATGATTGCAAAGGGTTAAATAAATCTCCCAGCCGAGAGGTTTCTGGAACCTTTTGCTTGAATAGTACAAAGTGAGGTTGCTGTAAAGTACAGCCCCTGATTTCTCTCTCTCTCTACAAATAAGGAACCAGACTTCCTACAGTCTGTGTGCAGCAAGCAGCGAGGTGGAGCTTAGCTCAGGCTATAAGCGGTAGGGCTGTAGGCTGCGTTGGGCTGGGAGTGGATGGGCTGTGTGTGCTGAGCACCGGGTTGGGGGGGGGGGGGGGGAAGCTGAAATTGTTCCCAAGCCCGGACTCCTGCTCAATGCTCTCGCAAGCCTGCACTGACCTTGACACCATGCACAGCCTCCAGAAGGACACTACCTTCACCAAGATCTTTGTGGGCGGTTTGCCCTATCACACTAACGATTCGTCCTTGCGGAAATATTTCGAGGTGTTTGGGGACATCGAGGAGGCGGTGGTCATTACTGACCGGCAGACCGGGAAATCCAGGGGCTACGGCTTTGTGAGTACTGGCGGGAGGGCGGGCTGCGTTTGGCTAGCGCCTACCCGGATTTACTGAGCCCTCTTCCCCTGCCGTTAGGGGATTAAAACTCCAGCAGTCTGTTTTAAAATGGGGATGGGGTTCCTGGGGAGGGAGGGGGGGAAGCAGACTGTTGACAGCAACAGTGAAGATAAGCCTGGGTTCAGGACTCAGTCGAGTTAAAATGTTAATAACTTGGGACTGGGGTGAAAAAAACCTCTTCCCTTTTTCTCCCCACCCCCCCGCCAAATGCAGAAGTAGCGCGGTTGATTCTCACCCGATATTTGTTTCGAGAAACTACCATGGCCAATGAAAAGGTATACATATATTTTTTTAAAAAAAACCCTGTTAGCTCGTCAGGAAATAGGACTGAGGTTAGTAAAGAGCTGCAATCTCACTCGTGCTTCAACGGGTTCTGGGAGAATATAGCAGGTGCCTTGTACACTTAAAGTCTGAAGGAGAGGGAGAGAGAACACACCGTTAGGCTGATTTCTGAATTGCAACATAAGTCCCACGTCCTAGTTTAAAATTTGCTTATCTCCCCCCCTCACAAATTCTATCTATAATGTTGTTCCGTGTAGCATTTTTCTTTGTTTTACAGTGAATTTCCCCTGTGTTTCACCTTCTTGCGTTCTTGCCATGTGGTGAAGAGAAACAACAGATCCGAGATGATGGGGCTTGGTGGGAAATAGCCAATTTATTGGGGAGAGGTGGAGCGCTGAAAATACAGCGGGATGAATATAAGCCTGCCTGTATCTGTGACCCCTACTGTGGGTGAAGAGAAGGGTCATGGTAGCCGTCCAAAATTGCTGGTTTTAGCCTCCCTAACCTTGTACCTTTCTATGGCTTCCTTAAATTGACCAGAGTAATGTCCATTCTGGCATCTCAGCCTCCTTTATGTTTTTTTTATTGCTGTTGTTCAAACATAAATTCACAAACGAAGTCATGCAGGGGTAAAGGATATTGGAGACAGTAAGGGCTGCAGATGGTGGAAGCCAGAGTCGGTAAATGTAGAGCTGGAAAACCACAGCAGACAGCATCCGAGGAGCAGGGAAAGTCAGCGTTTCGGTGGCGGGGGGGGGCCTTCAACTTTGTTTGCATTAGCAACAGTCAACATCCAAAGTTTCATTATTAGGGAAGCTTCAGTAATTAATTATTAGTAGCTGCATTGCCCCCACAAATGACCATCTGAAGATTACAGACAGTGTCCCACCTGCTTTCTGGTACTTCTTCATCCTCGGATATCCTCCTGGACAAAGACCAGTCAGATCCAGTTTCATCTACTTTAAATAGAACTGCTCCCTATGGTTTGGTGACCTGGGAACTGTTGGGTCATAGAAGCACTTGAACAACAATAGTCAAGCTTTCTTTGTGACTCTGGGGTTAAGAGCACTAAAGAACAGGAAATATCTGGTCTGAGTAGAGCTGAGTGCACTGTTCCCTGCCCAGCAACGGGGGGCATTCGTATTAACCACAACACCCACTGGTTCAATAGGATTTTGGAGGGGGGGGGGTAGGAGGCACGAGGTTGGTAGAAGAGACCAACAATTCCTGCTCCAAGTGGTTATCCAATAGCTTCCTGCAGTAAAGTGCATGTTGTAAATATTGTCTAGGGAGCAGAATTGGTGATGCCCTCACTGTAGAATAGCCTGCTCTCATAAAAGCAAACACTGCAGATGCTCAAGATCTGAGGTAGAAGCAGAGACTGCTGGAGAAACTCAGCAGGTCTTTGGAGAGACCGTTAACTTTTCAAGGCTTCTCCTCTAGATCTCTGCTGTGGTAATTGTAACTGTCCATACAAACATAACTCTTCCTTCAGAAGGTGAGGGGACAATGGAGAGTCCATTGAACTGAGTATTTCTTCAAACCCCTGTAATAACACTCTTTATGGAGGGTGCTGGAGGGGGTGGGAGAATATTATTCAGAGAAGAGAATGTGTCTCAATGTTTGAAGCTTTGCCAAGCACTTTATTTCAGATGTGTTGTTTCGGTTGAGTCAAAGTGAGATTTTAATCAGCTAACCATAGCACTTCTGCTGCCTTCAATCGTACTGAGCAAACACATCCATTAGTAGCTTCAAAATAGAATAAATAATTGCAGATGTGACTGACAAAATGCCCCAGCAATCTCCTTTTTAAGTCATGTCTCCAGGGAAGGGACTGGGAGGAGCTGACTGAGTACAGTGCTGGATCAATGTAGAGGGACAGTTTGGGTAGGCTGGGAGTTAGTGCATGAGAAGTGGATTCACCAGAAGTGATTCACTCAGTGTTTGTAGATAACTACATATATTTCTATAGCTTCCTTAAACTGACCACAGTAACAGTTCCATTCTGGCATCCCTTATGTTTTTGGCTTCTGTTGTGCAAATGTGAAATCACAAATAACGTCATGCAGATATAAAGTATTGTTTTCACCAGCAATAGTCAATATCCAAAGTTTCATTGTTTTTAACATTCATGATTAAATACTCAATTAAGGAAACTTCAGCAGTTAATTGTCACAAGACCCAAGTCAGGCGCAGGGCTGGAGTTAGTTTAATCAGAACCAAATGTTAATTGCAATCCATTGACCGACCTAATGTGTGGAAGTCTCTCTTGTCATTGTTTTTCAAGAGTGCCTTCTCAGGTACCAGGTACTTGCTGCAGATGTTAGATACTCCAGTCCCATGATTCAGGCTCCCTGCATCGGGAACTGTTTTGGAAATAGTTTGCATTCATTTAGCGCCTGTCACAATCTCTGAATACCCCAGACATTTCCTTTTATAGCCAGTGAAGTACTTTTGAAGTGTATTTATTGCTGCAATGTTGGGAACACAGCAATCAGTTTGTGCACAGAAAGCTTCCAATAATAGCAGCTTTTTTTGGAGTCCATCTCCTTTCGTGGGTTTCTGAAAGTCATGCAGACATAAACACAATGTTTGGATTTTACATCAGCCATGGGAGAAGTTAAAGAAAAATGTCAACAATGTTTTGAAACTTCTCATTGTTCGCTGGAACGAACTCCCTATCTGTAAATTTTGCTGTTTTTTTCCCCCCCTACATTTGAAAGAACAATACGCTTCTGCAGTTGGAATCTGCACAGTTTGTAGTGGTCACTTTGTGCTGCACACTTTTTTTGTTAGTTATTGCAACCAGTTTGTGGTGTAGACTGGGTCAGCTGCAATGTGGGTGTTAGCTATTCTGCACTTCAGGCTTTTTATCAGGCCTGAACAGAAAGGGTTTGATACATTCCCAACAAAGCAAGCAGCACGCTTCACAGCTCAGTTACTAGCCTGTTTCGGGCTGCTGTTTGTAAGCAAGACTTTTGGATAAAACAGGACCAGTTGGTGTGTGAGATGTGGTCATTTTGAGATCCTGGGGGTCAGTCACCTGTCAGGGTTGAATTGCCTGAGTGTCAGTTGATGGAAGTGACACCACTTTTAAAAAAAAAACTGGCAGAATGTCTGACCAAACTGAAAGATTTTAAAAGTAAAGCGGAGAAGTCCCATTTCAACAGTACCAAAGGGCTCTGCCAATAACAACAGAGTTTATTGTTCAGTGTCCATTCCCAATGGCTTCCACAGGTTATGGAAGGCATCAGGAAGAATGCTGGACTCTCTGACCTAGGCCCAACCATCTTCAGCTGCTTCATCAATGACCTTCCCTCCATCATAAGGTCAGAAGTGGGGATGTTCGCTGATGATCGCACAATGTTCAGCACCATTCGTGACTCCTCAGATACTGAAGCAGTCCATGTTCACATGCAACAAGATCTGGACAATGTCCAGGCTTGGGCTGACAAGGGGCAAGTAACATTCACAACACACAAAAGCCAGACAATAACCATCCCCAATAAGATGGAAAAAAACCATCCCTTGACATTTGTTACCATCACTGAGTCCCTCACTATCCATTTCCTGGGGGTCATTTTTGACCAGAAACTCAAGTGGACTCACCATATAGATATAGTGTCTATAAGAGCAGGTCAGAGGCTAGGAATACTGCAGCGAGTAACTCACTCCCTAACTTCCCAAAGTCTGTCCACCATGTTCAAGGCACAAGTCAGGATTGAAATGCAATATTTCCCACTTGCCTGGATGCGTGCGACTCCCAACAGCACTCAACAAGCTTGACACCAATAAGGACAAAGCAGCCTGCTTGATCAACACCACATCCACAAACATTTACCCACTTCATCACTGAGGCTCAGTAGCAGCAGTGTGGACTATCTACAGGTGAACTGCAGAAAATAACTGAGGCTTCTTAAACAGCATCTTCCAAACCCAAGACCATTTTCACCTGGGAGGACAAGAGCAGCAGGTACCTGAGAACACCACCACCTGCAAGTTCCCCTCTAAGCCACTCACCATCCTGACTTGGAAATATATCGCCGTTCATTCATTATCGCTGTGTCAAAACCCTGGAATTCTCTTACAAACAGCACATGGACTGTAGCGGTTCAAGAAGACAGCTTACCACCACCACCTTCTCAAGGGGCAGCTAGGGATGGACAATAAATGCTGGGCCGGCCAGTGACACCAACATTCCATGAGTGAATAGTTCTTTTAAACAACGCTCTTTCTGTAAGGTCACCCAGACATGATCAAGGGGTGGAAAACAGTCAGTTTGATAGGGTGACCATCTCCTTCCCAGCTGGCTGCACTGTGAGGGGCATTCTGTGCGACAAGACAGCATGATATGTGTTTGTGGAAACATAGAATATTACAGCACACAAACAGGCCATTCAGCCCATCAGTCTGCAGTGGCTTCCTTCATATGATCTAACTCCTCTAATCTCTAATTCAATGTGCTGTTCTTCATGTATCAGATAATATTCCTCTCTTTCAACCTCTCTTTCCGCTTTCTCTTTCACAGCAACCTATCAATTCTTTTTCTGCATTGGGTCGAGGAGACCATATTCACGTTGTAAAGACCCTTTTGTATAAAATACTTGTTACTCTCCTCTACCTGATTATCTCAAGGTTGTGCCCTTGTTACAATGTGTTCATTCATTAGAAATGATCTACTATCTCCTTCCTCAACTGATTTCTAAGCATTGTTCCTTTGTGCATTTCTCCCCATTTTTTTTTGAGTGTTGAGCTGTACATGTATCATGTGTGCAAAACATTCTGTGACTAGAGTGCACTGGAGGACACAAACTGAACAATTTGATCATAGCTATTAGATCCTGATCTGCATTGATACTGCTTTCTTTTGCTTGGGTGCACCTTCTGTGCGATTGTCTTATTAATGGTGCCATACCAGTATGGAGGGGCACCTTATGCTGACCCTGAGAGCACAGTGCAGAATATTGGTCCAACCTGCCCATTATCTCAGCCTACGTGAGCTCCTTTGGTCTTTCACAGTTGGTTCAACGCTCCAGTTTGCTGTCATTTTGCTAAGTCTCAAAATCACTCCTGGGCAGCATCTTGTGGAACACCCCCTGGGCCTGGGGACGCATCTTACTGTCTCATCTCTGAATCACCAGGTTATGGATTCAAGAGCCACTCAGAAAACTTGAGCTAATCATCTAGGCTGGTATTGCACTGCAGTGCTGAGAGAGTGCTTCATTGCTGGGGTGAGGTATCACAACAGCTCCTGTTCGCTCTCCTGGAGATAGCAGATCCTGCAGAACCCCTTTTTATTTGAAGAAGAGCAGGGAAATTTCTTTGGCTTCTTGGGAATATTTATCTCACCACCACTATAACCCGGTTAACTTTTAAAGAAGAAACCTGTACACCTGGAAATTAACAGATGGATTTATGCCTCAGGACAACCAGAACTGGACACAGTATTCCAGAAGAGGCCTAATCAACATCCTGTACAATGCTCATCATGATGTCCCAACTCTTATATCCAAAGGTCTGAGCAATGAAGGCAAGAATGCTAAATGCCTTCTTAACCATCCTATGTGATGCAAACTTGTAAGAATTATGTACCTGAACCCCTAGATTTCTCTGTTCTACATGTTGATAAATTTTTAAAAAAATCCTAACCAAGGCTCCATGCTGTATCCCATACTGATGACATTCTGGCATGCTTTGGGATGACTCAATCTGAAATGCAAGTAAGTTAGTTTCAACATGACCCTGATTCTGTAACCCTTGTGAATAATCTAGGTTTCTAACTGATGTGATAATCCTCCCTCCAGAATTGCTAGCCCAGTTAAGGAACTATTTACAATCTGCTCTTAACTTCCTTCGCTGTGGAAACATTGTACATAATTACTTCAATAAAATCACTTAAATTGTGGAACTTCCTACTGTTGCACAAGATTAGAGATGGGGTCATTTGTTGTTTAAGTTTGACACTTCTACCATTGGTCTTGCAAGATGAACATGTTACCTTAAGTGTGATAAATCCAGGCTCGTTTGAGTTCCTTTATTTTTATTTAACCTATTTTTCTAACAAACCTCTTCAGAGTTGTTATTACACATCTCTGGAGCAGGTGGGGAACTTGAACACGGGCCTCCTGGTCCAGAGGTAAGGACATTGGCAATGTGCCATGAGACTATTGATATCAGCTTCTGAGTCAGAGGCCCCTGTTTGCTACAGTTACTGTTAGTTTTAGCAATTAATGTTTTATGTTGTCTAACATGTAATGAGATAGTCACATTGTGACTAGCATCGTTGGAACGTATCATCTAGTCATCATAATATTGTTGAGTTGTTGTGTTTTGGGACCTTGCAGGAGTGCCCCTTAAACTTATTTGGTTGTCAAGTGCCTTGGAAAGTTTTGAGGTTGCAAAAAGTGCTTTACAATTAATTGCAAAATTTGTTTTTAATATCTCCACGCTTCTATGTCTTTGCTTCATCCAATTCTCTTATCAGGTAGTCACATTCCCTTGAATTCTATTTGCCGTTATCTTTGCTGTAAGTCTGTTATACAAGCCCTTATCAAACACTTTTTGAAAATTCATATAACTTGGGAGTGTTTGCCCCAAGGCTAGTGTTTCCACTTTCTGAGGTGTAAGCTATAGGACTAAACCCCACTCCAGAGGTTGACTGACTACTGTTCATTAACACTGCCCTGCAGTTCTGAGAGAGAGAGAGGTGTTGTCTGACCAGAGGTCAGGTTTGGTGTAAGAGATCTCAAACCTTGCCAGGAGAAGAACAGAGGAGTTCTTTCAGGTTCCTTGTCCAACATTTATCCCTCAGTCAAACCTAACCCTATCATTTTCATAGATTATCCATTCATTTGAACCGTGCCATTTTGGCTGTTGATGAATTGAGACATCCTCAAAGTCTAGAAGATTCCTTCTGTAAATGTGATGGTTTAGATTTACTTTGTCCTCAGACTGTTCTAACCTGAGTTCTGGGACTTTTTTTAAGGTTTTGGAGTAGATCTGTTTTTTTTTTTAGATTTTTTTTTAATTAACTCCCTACACACGGACGTCGCTGATTGGCCAGCATTCATTGCTTGTCCCTAGATGCCCTTGAACAGAATGGCTTGATAGGGCAGTTGAGAGTCAACCACATTGCTGTAGGTCAGGAGTCACATGTAGGTCAGACCAGGTAAGGATGGCAGATTTCCTTCCCTGAAGGACATCAGTAAACCAGATGGTTTTTTTCCAACCATTGGCAATGGTTCATGCTCATCATTAGACTCTTAAGTACAGCTTTTTTTTAAGAATTGAATTCAGATTCCACCATCTACTATGGTGGGATTTGAACTCAGTCCCTAGAACATTGAGTTTTTGGATTAATAGTCCAGCAATAATACCACTTGGCCATCATGTCCCCTAAATGCAAGGAGGCTGAATGTTGTCCTTTCTGTCTCTGTGAGCTTGTATACACTGAGCTGTAGTAGACTAGTGAGCCTGGGGTGGGTTATGATATAGCTGCAGGTGCCTAGCCCTGGATCAGGTCCAGTGGCTCAGGTTATGCGTCCAGCCCAGGCCTTACTGCTCTGTGTCGCTTACTTTCCTGATTAACTTGACCTCTGCATCGACTGCGGGAGCTGTGTGTACTAGTTCAGTACAATAACTGACCGTTCTGTCTATTTTTGTTGCTGCAGGTCACCATGGCAGACAGGGTGGCAGCGGACCGAGCATGTAAAGATCCCAATCCCATCATTGATGGCAGAAAAGCCAACGTCAATCTAGCCTACCTGGGAGCAAAACCAAGAGCCATACAAACTGGTACGTAACCAACCTTTGTACAGAGCCTGGTGTCCTGTATTTCTTCTTTCTTGAATGACATGTGGACACTGCCAGCATTTCTTACCCATCAGTACTGAACTGAGTGGCAGGCTAGGCCTTTTTAGTGGACAATTAAATCTGCTTTGGGTCTGGATTCACATGTAGGCCAGACCAGGCAAGATGGCAGATTTCCTTCCTTTAGAATATAGAACAAAACAGCACCAGAACAGACCCTTTGGCCCACCATGTCTGTGCCAGCCATTATGCCATTCCATCCTAATCCTATCTGCCTGCATATAGTCTGGACCCCTCTATTCTCTGCCCATTCATGTGTCTGGCTAAATGCCTCTTATCTGTTTTGACCACCTCCCCTGGCAGCATGTTCCAGGCACCTAACACCAAAAAGAAACTTGCCTCACACATCTCCTTTAAACTTCCTCCATCTCACCTTAAACCTATGCCCCTTAGTATTTGTAACCATAGAGTCAGGTAAGCAGGGTCCCTGGGACAGGTTTGTTACTGTCTCCTATTGTTGCAGGCCTCTGCCAAAAGGCCATCTGCTCGGAGGTATTAGGGTAGTTGATCAGGAGACAGTGCTTGGAGGGGCATTAAAGTTGGGATATCCTTCAGAAAAATGACATCATTAACAGTAGTATCAAGTGGCACATACAGAGCAATAACCTGCTCACTGATGCTCAGTTTGGGTTTTGCCAGAAATAGTCAGCTTCTAACTTCAATACAGTCTTGGTTCAAGCACAGACAAAAGATCTGAATTCCTGAGGTGAGGTGAGAGTGACTGCCCTCGATATCAAGGCTACATTTGACTGAATGTGGTATCAAAGAGCCCTAGTAAAACTGGTATCAGGGGGCAAACTCTCCACTCATTGGGCGTCAAACCTGGCACTTAGCAAGATGATTGTGGCTGTTGGAGGTCAGTCACTTCAACTCCATATCATTGGCCACTCATGGCATGTCCTATCCATGCCTTTTAAAACATATATAGTACTCAGTACAGAATCCTCTAGAATGAACCTTTTCTATTTGAAAACAAATGCCATTTGAACACTACCCATCTACAGAAACCACGGAAAAGGTGTTTCTTGACTTGAATGGGTTAGCCTGAGGCCAAGATGATGATTCTCTCTCACTCCAAGGTGAACGTCTGCAAACAATAACCCAGACTGTGACTAATCAACCAAACCCAGCACCATATTTGGCAAAAGAAACCATGAGAAACCACATGGTAAGGGAGTCATTTTGACCATTTTTAAAAGCCTCTGTTAAGTGCTGCCAATGGAAAAGCAGACAGGGCAGCAACATCTGGACACAGTAAAATCTCTAATCTGTTCCTCTTCAAGTTCACTGATACAGCAAACTGATCTCTGGGTAACAAGAGAATAGGTACCACACTTTGTGACCTACAGAAAGTCCCATCTTTTCAAGACAATAGTGCAATGTCTCACGATACACCTATTTTTGGTTTCTGAATTCACAAGCCAATTACTAATTATAATTATAAATTATAAATTTATTTAATGACTTGAAATTGTGCACTATTTGCTTTAACTGCACTTTTCTTCAGAATTGGTGTATGTGCACCCACGCTACTGGGAGAATGATGACTAATCATTAGATTTTTCCATTAATAATAATCTTTTCTTTAAACATCACGAAGAGCTTGCTGCTCATTATTTAACAGTCCACACCCTCCGGTTAAGAGACATACAGGTAGTTCTCCTATAATGCGATAGTTGTGTTCTTGTGTGACCTCGAGTGTAGAAAATCACACTGTAGAAAATTGCGTTATAGGGAAATCAATAAGAAAATTGCTATACCTGTACAGCAGAAACTTCGTGTTATCCAAACAGTGTCCACCATTATCAATTGCGTTTTAGCCAATTCACGTTAATGAAACATGTGTTATAGCAGAACTACCTGTACACCCTTTCCATTTCAAAAAACACTATTATTAAGGGAACAGAGATTTCAGTAATTCTGTAACACTCGGAACATCTCTGCAGGAGTTCCTCAGGGTAATGTCCTAGGCCCAACCAGCTTCAGCTGCTTCATCAATGACCATCATGATGTCAGAAGTAGGAATGTTCGCCGTTGATTGTACAATGTTCAGCACCATTCGTGATACCTCGGATACTGAAGCAGTCCATGTTCAAATGCAACAAGATCTGGACAATATCCAGGCTTGGGCCAACGAGTAGCCAGTAACATTTGTGCCACACAGTTGACAGGCAATGACCATCTGCAACACGAGAGAATGTAACCATTGTCCATTGACACTGCATGGTGTTGCATCTCTAAATGCCCCATTATCTACAACCTGGGGTTACCATTGACCAGAAACTGAATGGACTCGCCATATAAATACTGTGGCTACAAGAGCATGTCAGGGGCTAGAAGTTCTGCAGCACATAACTCATCTCCTGACTCTCCAAAGCCTGTCTACCATTGACAAGGCACAAGTGTGATCATTTATTCCCCACGTGCCTGGATGGGTGCACTCCACCAACTCTCAAGAAGCTTGGCACCATCCAGGAAAAAGCAGCCAGTTTGATTAGCATCTTGTACATCATTGTCAGCATCCAGGGAAGATGTACAACAGCAATTCACCACTTCAATTGCCATCTGCGGAACCTGTGACCTTAGCTATGTAGAAGGACAAGGATCTGAATGTCGTCCAGGTCTTGCTACACATTGACATGGCCTACTTCAGTGTCTGAGGAGTTGTGAATGGTGCCGAACACTTTGTACACTATCCACTTCTGGAGGGAAGGTCATTGATGTAGCAGCTGAAGATGTTTGGGTCTAGAGTGCTTGGGAACACCACCGCCTCTCTGTCCTGACTTGGAAATATATCGCTGTTCCTTCAGTATCGCTGGGTGAAAATCCTGGAAATCCCTCCCTAAGTGTATTGTGGGTCTATCTACAGCAAATGGACTGCAGTGCTTCAAGAAGGCAGCTCACATTCTCGCGGGCAATAAATACTGGCCCATCCAGTAATACCCACATCCCATGACTGAATTAAAACAAAACCACATTGAAGGCAGAGTAGGAAGATCTTCATCCGAGATATTGACCACATTGGTTTAAACATCCCCCACTGTCTAATTAATAAGTGTCTGTCTCTGTCTCGGGATTCCAACTACTTCTCTCTTGCAGTAGTTTTATTTATATCTAATCTGTTTTGTTTTCAGGATTTGCTTTGGGCGTCCAACAGATACACCCGGCTCTGATCCAGCGTCCCCTCGGGTAAGGGAGAAAAACCTTTGTTATACAAGTGGCTCTGTACCTAGAAGGTTGTGCATTTCCATAGCATCTCTCACCATCTCAAGTTGCCCCAAAGAACACTGCAGCTAAAGAGGCACTCTGCAGTTTCTGTTGAAATGTAAGAAATGCAGCAGCCAATTTGCATGCAGTAAGATCCCACAAACAGTGATTTGATCACTATGCAGGAATCTGTTTCGGTGATGTTAATTTGAGGGATAAATATTGGCCAGGACACAGGAAATAACTCTGATCTTCAAATAGTACCATGGGATCTTTTAAATGCATGGATGATACACCACCTGGGAGGGGCAATAAATGCTGCCCTTAAATGCAATGCTCCCATCCCAAGAATAAAACACAACACAGGGTCTCAGTTTGACGTCCCATCTAAAAAGTACAGCACTCTGACACTACTGCCCTGGACTGTCAGCTTAGATTATGTCTTAAGCTTCTCTTGTGTGGTTTTATGCACTAATCAAAGATTTGGTTCAAGACAAAGACAAGGCATTATCAAGAATTATCTCCAGATTTAGGCATATTTGGAGCTTTGTTCAATAATGCTAAATATCCTTCTACACGCTAATCTAAGATATACCAGGCTGAAATCTTACTGCTGCACTGACAAGAGAATCTTCTCTCAAGTCAATCTTTCTTCCAGCAAATCTGACTGTGTCCACACTGTGCTATTTATGTCTGGTGGGGTGCAGCTCCATGACATCATTGTAAGCTTCCTCCAGGGTCCAAAGTCTCTGTTTATACAACACTGAAGTCTCTGGAGTGGGCACTTGGAGGTGAGAGAGTACTACACACTAAGTCACAGTTAACACGCTGAATCAGGAGGATAAACTGAAACCATTGGGATACAGAAACAGAAATTGCCACTGAGCCTCTACTCTATTCAATTTGGAAATAGTAGCTCTGAATCTCTTCTTTCTGGTAGCCTTGATTCCACATTTTGAAATACTGTTGCCTCAGATATTTTCTAATCAACCTGTTCAGAGATGTAATTACATACAGGGCTTGAACCCCGACCTCCTTGTTCAGAGGTAGGGACACCACCGTTGTGCCACAAAAGCCCTCCATCTGCTTGTCTAACAACATTCA
The DNA here is from genome assembly GCF_021869965.1 of Rhincodon typus. NCBI lineage: Eukaryota > Metazoa > Chordata > Chondrichthyes > Orectolobiformes > Rhincodontidae > Rhincodon > Rhincodon typus. The sequence continues at coordinate 24,000 of NW_025968301.1, forward strand.
ATCAATCTCCATTTCAGGTTTTCAATTAACCTAATGTCGCAGCTTCCTGCAGGAGAGAGTTCTACATTCTACAATCATCTTCCTAATAGCACTTCTGAATAACAGCTCTAAGTATAAAGCTGTGGCTTCCTCATTCGGGTGTCTCACACCAGAGGAGTTATGTCTTTCTGTCTACCCTGATGTGCCCCTTATCTTAGTAATACCACTCACAGATTGGATTGCTCATTTATTTTCCACCCACCCTCTCTCTCTGCCTTTAATTTTGATGGGAAATGGTTACTCAGTTTTATTAGCACTGAGTACACAGCCTTGCCATTCCCAAAGGAGCTGGATAATCCCTTGTTTTTGAGTGTATTTCGGATGAATTCACTCTAAACTGAACCTTTCACATTGCATTAGGTATTCGGGCAGAAGGAATGTGCGGATTGAACTCTGTTGTGTTTTTGTCAAATCAATCTTCCTTTCCTTTTCATATTGTGCTGTTTCTCAGAGGTGGAGACTCCATTCACAGTTGCTCCCAGCTCTTGTGTGGCACAACCTCTGACCTTTAGTACATTGGGCTCTGGAGTGCTGAGCCATACCGATCAGGAAAATCTCAGGGTGCGAGCCCCTCATTCTCTGGGATACTAGGGCCAGAGGAGATGCCATGATGAGAGGGGGGAGCGGGCAATGTTCCTGCTCCTCATGATGACCCCTGACTCAGACTGAAATGCGAGTGCCCACGTTGATGAGGCTTGGGCTCCATTGCGATGGTGGACACTGATTGGAGCCAGATCTTCCTTACCTTAGAAGCGGAGAGAGAAGCAAATAATGGGGCAAGTTGATATGGGAGAGATACCTACTCCCTTTCCTGCCCGCCACCTCTTGAGGGACATGGGTGACCTTGCTGACCCACTGCTTTTAAGTGGCCGTTTAGTGACCAGGGCAGTGCCGTGGTCTGCCAATGGTCCTGTCACATGTCTAACCTGGCAGGTGGGAAAAGTGACCACTGCTGTTCCTAT